>NC_090811.1:36699424-36816924 GCF_036512215.1 Solanum lycopersicum | reverse complement strand
TTATGATAATTCATTTATAAAAAATCAACATAAAGAAAATTAATGAAAAATGATCAACCTAGATCATACAATTGTAGAACATTCTTGAGGCCTACAAGAGATTCAGAGTGGGAAGTTTAATTAATTTGAATTACATTGAAATAAATATTAGGCATATTTTGCACAATACAACCAAAAGGACCCTTCCTATCATTCCAAATTTTATATTTATATGAACCTTAATTTTATATTTATATGAACCTTTTTGGATTGTTATAAGAGATAAATCTACAAAAACCTAAATATTTATAGAATGTTGGTTCAGAAGCGGAAAAATAAATTTCATTAACATGGACATTATCATAAATAATTTGAATAGTGTTATATTCTACTATAATCAATACTTTCTAGATCTTAGTATAAGAAAATAAAACCAAACAGGATCTAGAAAGTATTGATTTTCAGATTCAAACATAATTTTGAATTATTTCTGATATGGTCCCTATTAATGAAATAAAATTTCTCCGCTTATGCCACCAACATCCTATAGGTAATTAGGTTGTTGTTGACTTGTCACTTGAAACAATCAAAGAAGGTTCAGGTTAACGTAAATTGAGAATTTTAGGAGGTGCCCTTCTGGTTGTATTGTGCAAGATATGCCTAATGGTTACTCCAAAGTAATTCAACTTAATTTATTTTCCCACGTTGGTTCTCATGTAGGCCTCAACAATTTTCTAAAATTTAATGAGTTAGATTGATAATTTTTTATTTATTTTATTATTTGTTATTTGTTATCAAATAATTAATGTTAGTACGGTCCACTACTTATTGTAGTGATTTTCCTTAATTTTTGTTTGATAATTTCAGTTCATCCAATATTTGAAAGTGTTGATTTTCTTGTCATTTGTTTCTAATTTTCAGTTTTCCATGACGGATTCTGAGATGGTTTCAATAAAGTTCTTTGAAAGGTTTATTGTAATCATGTGGAACCCTCTATTTATATTTTATCAGTCAAGATGATTCTACCATTCATAACATTAATCTAATCTACTTTCAGAGCTACATTTTTTGTGTTTGCTTAATTGGCTTGCTTTCAATCAGAAATTAGTTCATCTAGTCAATTTTGTATCTTGAATAGATATATTTATGATTTTTGTATGATATTTTGAAATTCAGTTTTTAAACAATGATGATATTTGTATGAGGAAAAGTCTCTCTACTTTTATCTCTAACATAGAAAAAGTACACATGTGATTTATCTTTCTACCACCTCTACATGAGATGGTTATTATCTCACACCTTACTTGGGTTATTTTTCCTCTGCATTAGTCTTAATGACCAAGACATACACAAGATGATTATGGTCTCACAACCTCAAGTCCAAGACCTGATTGCATCTAAAAACTCCAATGGACCCCTGCTCAAGAGGCAATCTGAAAACTGACCCAAATACGGACTTGAGACTTCACTATGTCCTCCATCCAAAGCTCGGATCATTATTTTATTTCATATATTGAGTTAATTTTTTTTTGAAAAAAGAAGGAATATGTAATTGTCTAAGTAGATAAATTTATAAGATGTTATAATATGTACTGCTTCTGTCCCAACTTATATGACATACTTTCTTTTATAGACCGTCCAAAAAATGAAATGTTTATGTGTTTAGTAACAATTTAATTTAAATTATTCATTTTACTTCTAATAATATGATTTATATCTATACAATATTTATGACTTATTTTAGATCACAAGTTCTGAAAGTCTTTTTTTTCTTTCTTAATATTTGTTGTGTCTAATCATACCACGTCAAATAAATTTGGTTGGAGGGATTAATACTTAATTATTTCTGAATATTTCTTTGGATATTTGGGTACGAAAATTTATTGATATGCATAAAAGGATACAATAAAATTTGAGTCAAATTGTATGGGTTGGGTTATGACATTTCATTCTGCCCAACTAGACCGGCCTATCTTAGCCCCAAATTTATTTGTACTAGGTTGGGTGTTGACCCATCTATTATTTCAAATCTTCTTAACCTGTTCAACTTAAGTCCAAACTATCCATTTTATACACCTATGTATGGAGTGGTTGTCGATGCTCGTGGTTGATGGTTATGGGAGTAGGTTCGTGCGTGCCTCAAAAGGTTATGATAGTGAGTAATTATTTAATGATAAATTCGATAAAATATTAAACAAGTCATGCCTATTAAAAACAAACTAGGTATTATATCAAAGAGAAAATAAATAAATAAAAGGTATTATAAATTATGCAAATTTAGACTTTTTATAATTGGAAATAAACGGGACCTTAAGAAAAAATTCTTTAGTCTTTACATAGCTAGGTCCCCGCCAACCATATAAAACAGAGAGAAGTTGAACAATACACTAATTTCATGAGGTATAGGCTTAAGGTTTCACTTTACAAGTGCTAACCCAACCTCATAACTTGTTAAAAGTCCATAACTTTTTATCTATATGCTCGAATTGATTTTCAAACATTAATAGTAGGGGCTTTTTGAAACAAATTTATAGTTGTTGGACTTCAAGGTTACAAGTCATATATTCACTAATACTAGAAAAATATGTAGAATTTGCAACTTTGAAATAATAAGTGTTGCCTCGCATAATATACAAATTACACATGTAAACACAAGATTTCGAATCCACAAACCAGATTATTATCTTTAAGCATTTGAATATATATGAAGATTGGTAATCATTTCTCAAATGAACTGAGTTATCCGTCTCCGACCTTTCTTCGAAAGTTAGTGATATTGGACAAGCCTTAATTGCCATGTTGACCTTAGTCTAAACTTTCTTGCCAAATATTATTAGCAGCTGAAGGTCAAAGATTACTAATTAATAACTTGCAGTTATAATATAATGAGAGCATATGCTTCTGATTCCATTTCAATATATACTTGGATGACATTCCTTTTCCATAAGAACCTATGCATGACTATAACTCTGATATGTATAGTTTTTGTAATGAAACCAAGGATTATCATTAGTATAGCTTACGTACAATCTTAAGTAAATTTGATACATGTGAATTCTCATTGCACGAAACTCAAGATAAGCTTAAAACTGAGGTGTTATAGATGAAGAATTCTGAGGAGAGGAGATACAACCATCTCCTTTGAGTGAGAATTACTTAACCATTGTTTGTTGAAACTCATGGTGAAGCATTCAAAAGTACTTGCATTGCACCAGTCCTCCATCAAGAGGTAATGAAACAAAGTTGTCTTTTAAATTTGTATTTTTAAATAAAACACCACTTTCACTAAAAGAACTAAGCGGCTTCTTCGACATTCGACATTGGAAATTGGGTGCCAACAAGAATGTCCTTGAGAGACGCTAGTTTTTCATCATGGAAGCAAGCAGGGCCGAAATATCAACATGTAGGCCCAATAAAATAAAAAAGGAATAAGGATCTTTGACCTTAGAGGAGATGGCAACTTCAAGAGCATCAAACTCATGCTTGATAACCTATGAATCCTCCAAACTGACAAAAGTCTTAGAGTTATAGCACTAATTGATAGGAAGAGGGGGGGGGGGGAGGATTTCAACCAAATTGATATTATTTTCATCAAGAATACGTGAAATGACCATGTCATAATGCAATTTGTGAGGATCAAAAGCAACCTAAATCATATAGGTAAGCACGAAAAAGAAAATCTTAAGTTTCTACTTGGATACGAGGTAGTAGGTAAGGAGATAATCATGCCAAGTATGGGAGGACATAGATTTTGCACGATGCAGGAGAGTGGTAGTCATGATATGAGCGCCGACCGTAGTTTCAAAAGAAAGGACCGGAGCCTTCAAAATAATCAGTTTCAGGGCTGGTAGATTGGAACTCATTGACAATCCTAAACATGTTGCTTCCTATAGTTCCAGTAAAGTTCATTCATGAGATGGTACATCTTCTGACATTTCTTATATTTGATCACCCAACTCATTAGATTTTCTCCATCTTGAAAATGTTCTTTACACTCTCAAAAGATGGCAAACAACAATATCTCTTTCAATATCACACAAATTTCTACACACGAAAATTATTAAATTTGGTCTATATTATTATTATATTTTGATACCTATGTGATATGTGATGTTCTGATGAAAAAAGATCCTAAGAATAATATTTTGCAAAACCTACATAATTTCATATTAATGAACATTGAAAAGTTCTTTTATACATGACAAGGTTATTTAAGACGTTTTTAAGCATAAAACAAGAAGAAAAAAGTTAAAAAGGACGAAAATTTCAAAGTTCAAAAACAATGAACAAAATTCAGCATCAACTGTCAAAGTAGAAATTGAGGAGGATCACTTTTTTAATTGCAATAACTAAAGAAAAGGAGGAATGTTGAATTCTACTTTAGTTACTGTAGTAATTTTTAATATAATAAACTGCCTAGGTCTACGATAGATTTGAAATTTGATTTTCAATAGATTGTTTTAGTTGTTGAGAATTCTAGATTTTGAATTTTGAATTGCAGATCTGTAGATATTATGTTGTAAAATTTGAAATTTAAATTCCTTCAATGCTTAGTAAATTTTATGAGAGATATATGAATCCATACTTTTTTCTTCCCCATCTTTAAGAAAACCTTATCTTCATTCTCCTCTACCCCTAGCTACAATTTTCTGACAATTAATATACATTCTGAAGATCTTTTTCCCTCTTCTCCTCAACTTCCTTATATGTCCTCTACTCTTGATCTGATTTTCACTTCTACTTATCCCACTATTCCTTTTTCATGTGTCGATGCAGGACCTCTTGAAAAAAATTACTTATAGCTAATCATTAGTTTTTATATAAGCTTTTTCTTTGAATTTGTTAATTATTCGTAGGGAGATGAGACTAGTGCTCATATAAATTATACGTTCATCTCACAAAAAAATAACAATGATGCAACAATATCCCTTTTAACATATGGAACAATTGATTCTCTAGTGTTAAATTTGGATACAAATTTGGGGGGGGGGGAGAGACTCTTCATGCGTGTCTCTCTTAGACCATATGGAATTTTGATAGTTTCTAATCGTCACGAAGGTTTTCAGGGGAGGGGAGGGGGATATTAATTGTAGTGGACATTTTGGAAGAAATTTAATGACATTAGTTGAAGTGTATCGGTGGTGACTTTTGGGTTCCAAGTATTGGTAAATAGTACCTACTGCAACTCATCTCTCATAAAATTCATTATATCAAAATTGCTATCAAAGTGCAACTGACATAGCAAAGTGGAGGTGATGGTTTGATATTGACGCTAATGCTTCTAAAGATTAAGAATAAGTTCTTTTAATTATATATGTTATTCTGTCTAAAGATGAGATGCTATAAAGATAGTTGGTCTTTTGTTTTTTTTCATTAACAGTCTTGAATAATATTTATCGTAAATTTAATGGCAATGGTTGGTAGTATGATGTTATAATTATATCGTAGTGTTTAACGATTATCTAAATGTACTCATTTTTTTTTATAGTTTACTGCCTGGTTTATTTTGTTATGCATGACTCATCTTGATCACCAACCAGCTTGATAGTAGAATGCGTAAAGTTAGTATAGATCTAAATCCAATATTTGGTGATAAATTCTACTATTTGAAACATTTACGGTGTAGGCTTGATCAGATGTTTAAATAAAAAACTATTTTTGTACTTCTTTTTGTGACATGTGTTGTTTACTTAAAACTTTTATTTTAGTTTTTCAAAAGACTGTGAATTTTTTCCAGCCTCGAAGTTTAATGTTTTCTTCTTATCTTACAGATTCATATTATAAGTAGATGATCAATAGTAAATCGAATCCACTAATTGATAAAATGGGGAATCAAACCATAAGATATAGATGTCGAGTTGACATGCAATATAGTTGGTTAACTTTTATTAGATAGTTATTGTTTGTACATTTGAGTCATTTTATGGAAAATTTGACAAAGCCAGTTAAGTTAGATTTTCAAATAGAATAATCATGTTAGACCATTTAAGTCAGTTTTAGACTGAGCTCAATTTTCTCAATTTATAAATTTTATTTTAAAATAAGGTTGATTGATTTGTTAAAAATGTTATAATTTCTTGCAATATATTCGATAATGGAATGATCTAGTTTTTATAAATCGGAGAATGACCAAAGGAGTTGACAACAAAAAAACTCATTGCTCAAAAATGAATAATCTATAAAGAAATTTCATTTATTTTCTTTCAACACTTAATAGCATAACAAAATGGAGCCATCAATCTTTTGTAGAAAATCAACCTCAATATGTGCTTACTTGATGTTGCACTTGTGAAAAAAGTGTTACTAATTTCTTGCTATTTTTATAGAAACAAACAAGTGAGGATGAGGAACCAAGAACTGCTTAACTTCTACTTCCAATTCTTTCACCAATAAGGTTTAACATCATTATATTTTTACTTTAACTTTAATTTGTTATGACCATTGAAATTAATGTATGTAAAAGTATGGTTTATATTGTCAGACTCAAGAAAGTACATTGGTTCCTAGTCAAGCGATGAAGGACCTAATCAATATAAATCAGGATGTTGAATCAACTTTCCACAATGTTTAGTCATTTTTGAAGTCTTTACCAGAGCAGCATCACGCAATGGTCCGACCTCCAGGTAAATAGTACCACTTCTTCAGCACAAATTCATGCAAAGATGATATTTGAATGCTCTATCAGTGATAATTATTGCATTAAGTGATAATCCATCATGTGTTTAGCGATGAACAAGCAAAGCAATTGCAAAGAATCAATGTTAAATTCCCTTTCATGGTTAAGAAATGGAGTGACATGGCAAAGAATCAAGTTTGACTTGGATCGTGCCAAGTTTGTCTATTTATTAACCATGAAAGGGAATTTAAACTTCATTCTTCGTAATTGCTTTGATTTTTCATTGCTAAACAATGATGAGGTCTGTATCGTGCCAGTATTTAACTAGAACTATGAATCTATTATGAAGGGAAAAGGTAAAAGTATGTGTTCTTCTCTATTTTAAGGAAAAAGGAAAGTATGTTCTTTCCCTATTCAAAGGCAAGAGAGAAGTGTATCACTTTTTTTTCTAAGAAAAGAGAGATGGAAATGATTTTTCTATTCTAAGGAAAGGGAGATGTGCATGTACTTTTCCATTCTAAAGAAAGATATGGTATTCCTTCTCCTCTCTAGACTAGGAAGAAATCTCTACAAATAGGGATATTTTTTAACCCTTGAAAAGATGAAGTTTTCTATAAAATACTTGTCCACCCAAGTATTGAGAACGTTCAGAAGTGAACTTCGGATCACTATAGAAGACCACACAACTGTGGTCAAGATTTAGACTAGCTTGTTTATTTCTTAAAGGATCTAACTTGTCGACTAGCTTATGGATTGACTTAAAGGTATCAACTCACACTTCCAGAAGTAATTCTTGAATTAAATTTTAGAAAGTTAATATGTTCTAACATGATTGTATTGGTTATCTCATAAATAATGTGTTGTCTATTATTCACGTATGTTGTATGGTTCTTGTATGCTTCCGATCTACATATAGTTTTCCAAAAAGTTGGGTAATCATGAACTTACTTCAACTATTCAGTCAGAAAAAATTGATGATGATATTGTAGGAGTAAAAGGGAGAAATTTACAAATTTCAACCAACCGTATGGCAAATGTAGTGACTATAAGAGAGAAAATTCACTATTGTATTGAAAAAATATTATTACCCCTAATAGTAGAAATTGATTCTCAACCAATAATGAAAGGTAGTAAGGCTTTTGGTTATTAATCATTATCCTTGCACATAAAGGATACTACCAAGAGACAATTTTACTCTAATGTAATGTCTAAAAGGATATAATACAATCTACATATCATTTTTTGGTGAAAGTTTAAGATGTATAATAATTACAGACTAAGACATAGACATTAGGTAGGGTTTTCTTTTCCTGCTTTCTGGTGCACTTAATTGTCACACACCTTTTCGGACGACGAAATGGTTTTCCAATTAATTAAAGTGATGGCATTGATTCAGGGATTATCTTACTTTTTGAAGTCGCAAGAGATGTCATGCCGTTTTTCGCACGGCGAAAAGAGTTTCTAATATAACTGATAATATTGATTAGGGATTATTTTTATTTTTGAGAGTTGTCACTATAAATCGAGTTATGGTGTTCCAAGTCATCTTTTTATTTAATCTCAAATAAAAAAATGACTCTTTATTTGGTCTTTGAAATAGAAATTCGGGTAAGAAATTCGATTGACCAAGAGGAGGATATTCGGCATCCCTCGAGTCCCATGACTCTAAAACGGTCACTTTTACTAACTTATACTTATTTTAACTATCTTTTAGATATATTTTTATCGGCAATGATTTGCTCTCACTTGTTTTATATGTTGAACTTTTATTTGGTCTCAACCTAGATATGTTAGGCATTCTTGATCTTGATATTTAGAGACATGAATGTTTTCTTTGCATCACCCTTATTAATCTTATTATTGGACAAGTTGCATCATTGCATGCTTGAGTCTATTTTAATTGTCTCAAAAAAGATGTGCAACCGCATTCTTAATCGAAAAAAATATTTTTGATGACTAAAATTTTGTCTAATCATTGAAAAACTAATATTTTGCCTTAAAAATCAAACCAAATAAATTAAAATAAATAAATGTTGAGGATACAATATATAATTCTGACTTTATTTCTATATTTTGTATTTACATTTTATGAAATATTAACATCAATGCCGTTTGAATTGACTTATTTTAGGTGCTTTTAAGCCAAAATAGCTTTTAAATTGTTTTGAAGTGTTTGGGTAAAGTTAAAAAGTTTTTATAAGCACTTATTCTAAAGCCAAAATAACAAAAAAACAAGTCAAAAGCCATAATTTAGAAATCCTAAGCTATGGCTTCTAGCTTATAAGTCATAAGCTAAAAGCAAATCCAAACATGCCCTTACTCTTAAAATTAGTTCCTAAATTAAGCATAAATTTTTTAATCCAACCAAATCATAATGAATTGTGAACATAACTCTCATTTTATGTTTGATAAAATAAAAGAATGACAATAATTTCTTTGAGCTTAAAATCCATACTTTATAATTATTGACATATAAATCAAGGCAGTAATTAAGGAATAAAAATGAACAAATGAAAATAATCACCAATTAAAGTTATATTCTCTCATTAAATAATATACAACGCAATACAAATATCATTTCAATTAAATTATAAATAAAAAAAACTATAAGAAAACTAATTATATAATTTCATAAACTTCAATAAATAAATTAAACATTTAAGGTAAAGTTATACTTCAAAAGAAGAAAGTAAGTACAAAAGAATATTCACCGAAGCTCGACTAAAACACCCACAAATCTATTGTAGATTGTATGCAGTGATACATGTATTGTTTTAGTAGGAAATAAAGAAGCAATAAAATCTGAATGTGTTGGTAAATTTTTAAAGAAGTATAAAATAAAAATGGATTTTTTCCTACTTTTTTCGTGAAGAAATTTTGGATGTTGCTGATTTTATTTTTTTTAGTGTGTATTTGAAGAAAAAGGTTTGGTTGTTTATTTTTCTCGTATTTCTGCTGATTTTCTCTTATTATTTTTTTGGTGTATTTTGATTCAAAAATAGGGGTATGAAAGAGAATAAAAATTGTCAAACCCCGAGCCAATACCTTCGACATGGCCGGCATTCAAAAACAATTGTTGGCCTTGACTCTTGATAGAACCGTTGGCCTGACTTACTTAACTAAGCGGGAGACTTAACTCAATAAAACAATCGCATTCCATAACTTAAAGAAAATGAGTTCGCCAAAATGGCACTTAAGTCTCATAACAAAATATCTGCAATATAAAGATGAGAGACTCAATATAAACTGTCTTACTGTCTATCAAGTCTCTATAATACTGAGATAGATGTTGAGACAGACCCCAAAACATCCTACAAAAAATAATAATAAACAAGCGAATAAAGAGACTCCTCTGGAATGTAAAGAGGTTCACCATTGATGTTGAGTGCTCGACTGGATCAACGAGGAACTGAATGATGTTGATCCTGGTTACCTGCGTCTGCATCATGATACGATGCAGTCTAACTTGAATCGGTACATTGAATATATAAATATGTGAATTGGAAGGCTAACAACAAGTTAAGCTTCAAAAGAGTAAGAAGGAACACTTACCTTGGCTCTGCTCAACTCATGAATATTTGACTTAATATAAAGCAATAAGACACATGCAATAGATCAAAGCTTGTAAAACAATGAAAACACTTAGTTCGTTAAAGAAATGCAATAACAAACTTACTTTACTTATATATAAAATAATATAGTTTATGTGGGAGATTCTTAAATCGACAACCACCACTATGAGACTAAATGGTGATACAACGTCTTGCCCACGCTCCAGAAATGTTCTATACTTTGTCATCGCATAGAACTACATAACTTAGTGGATTCGCTAACTTAACTTATGTGATCTTCTAAAAAGTATGACTCATTAATACCCATGATGGTTACATGGTTTATGGATACTTGAGTTGTTATGAACTCCCATCCCTATATTGGTGCTCGATACTACTGCCAATATATACTTGGATCATCTGTCTTTAAAACAATTTCTTTCTTTGAGTTGACATAATTGCTCAACGCTTAGCTTTAAGAAGCTCACTTGGAAACGATGTCCCATTTCTTTATCAAAACTCTTTTGGAAATCTTTGTTTCCTCTTATCTTAAATCTGAAACATTTATAAACTTTTAGAGAATACTTAATTCCCTTATAACTTTAAAGAAATGAAGTCAAACTTGAGTCTTAAAAAGAGAGTTAAAACATTGCTAAAGACTCTTGAAAACCTTTAAGACCTTTTCTTTGACATATTTATTAACCTTTCGACTTGACATGGTTATGATTCGTGTTTTTGATAAATCCCAAGTGTTTAAGAAATCATTTGAAACAATTAAAATCACTGGAAAGTGGTAATACACCTAATAGGGACTGAAACAGGCTAAACTATGAAAACTGAACAAAAAATGTCAATTTAGGCACATCCCGAGGGCTCCGCGCTAGTCCTTAAGTTCAGAGGCCTCATCCTAGTGCATTGTAGGTGCGCTGCCCAAGGCCCTATGGTGCAGATGGGGTGTGCCATGCCTGGTGTTTCCCAGTCGCGTCTGATGACTTCTCCTCTTGTTTTTTAAACGTTAAATCCCCTAAAGCTCCATAGTTCTTTTCCCAAACCCTTAGGATCATTAGAACCTTTAAACCTGTAATGACCCTCAAAATGAAATAGGATAAACTAGTAATTTGGAAGCATCTCATATAATGTGTTAAAATAATGAATCTTATCCTAAAAAGTCAGTTTGAAAGAGATTGGAAGTTGAACGAGCAAGACGTCCGGAAACTAGTTTTGTGTGTGTTAGTGTGTCTTTGCATGTTTTATGAGTTGTTTGGTGTCTAAAATGAGTGTAAGAGGTACCCTAGTACCTATTTGTCCATGTTTATGATTAAAACGTTCGGGTATGACTCCCCAAGGACCACCCTAAGGGTCCTTGAGAAGGACCCAAATATTGGCCATGAAGCTGCCAAAAGCAGCCCCAAACGACGACCATCAATCAATGTCCGTCAAGAGAGGGCATGGATCCACTATTAGTTTTGGGATATTATCTCCAAATGAGGTGCCTATGATCAAAACTACGACCATGTAGGACGAGCATTAGACCAAACAACGCTCCGTCAATGGTGGTTGTCGTTTGGCACCTGCAACTTTCTGTAGGTTGACGCCATCCTAAGGGTAAATTGGTAAATTCACCCCACTTACTAATTTACTAGTAGATTGTTATTATAGGGGTTCTTAAGTATTTTAAGTTGTTTTATATATCTGTAACCTAAATTAGACTTTACGTTTCAAAATCAAAACCCCTCTCCCAAGAAAACTTCTCTCAAACCTCCATGAAAGCTTTAGCTCAAGTTGGAGATAGGATAAAAGATTTTGAGTGGTTTATTTGTCTAATTTAGAGATTTTTCTCCTAATAATGTAAGGTAATTCATCCTTGATTCTTCTCTCATTCAAGTAGCCAATCCAAATCTTTTCAAAAAGATTTTACAATCCTCAAATCTCTTTTTCAAATTCTAAGCATGGGTTCTTGGATGAAAAGGTTTTAATAGATTAATAATGATGTTTTCAATGTAAATTGATGGTTTTATGAGCAACACCTCATTTAAACCATGACCATGCAAATTTTAAAATTTTTACTTATGAACTAGGTTTGATGAATATGATTGGACAATGTTTGAATTGTGTTTTTCTTATGTTGTAATGTGATTATATATTTCTTATGTTTTAATGTGATCATATACTGCCAGTTAGGCCTTATAATGATGAATTATTGTAGAATTGAGAAAAGGTCGTCAAGGCTTGGATGAAAGGTAAGTTGATCTATATGGTCTAGATCTTGTCGAATTGGTCTTAATTGTATGGTCAACTTATTGAGCGGTATTTATTTTAAGTATATGAATATATATGTGAATTGTGATTATGACCTTGAAGGCATTGAATGTGAAGTAAAATAATGTTATGATGTATATGTCTTGATGTCTTATGAAGTATGAATGTGTGTATTGAAGATGCTATGTCTAAATGAGGTATAATGTGAATGTTAAGTATGATTGTGTGTAGATTATGATGAGTGTAGGGTGATCATACCTAGAATGTAAAGGTTTTGAATTATAGTCTTTAGTGAAAGGTTTTTTCACATATGCTCACACACACAATGAATGAATGAATGAATGAAGTTAATGAAAATATATGAATGAGAGTCTATTGAAAGGTTTTCTAAATAGGACTTTAATAAATGAAAATGGGGAACTTTTGCGGTAGACACACTTCGTGAGTACGGATGTAGTGTGTGGTATCAACCTCGATATTCCTAAGAACTCTAATGAATGAAAAAAGGGAATTTTAGGGTGGACACTCTTTGTGAGTTGATATGAAGTGCCTAGTAGCAACCTCACTATTCCCAAAAGCTTTGCAATGAATGATAGGTTTAGGTGTAGTCTTAGTAGCTATCTCTTAACATATAGGTAATGAATGTCTAAGACTCCGTTGGGGAGTAATGCTTATCACCGAGAGGATTTGACAAAGGGGTGGATACTCTTCATGAGTAGAGATGTTGTATCCAATATACCTCTTTAGATAAGTACTCTTACTGAGTTGATATGTTTCAACTAGAAGCAATCTCCCTATCCCTAAACTATATGCCTGCATATTTCTAGATATTGGAGATCCATGTAAAGGCTAAAAGAATGAACCTACCTTAGGCAAGTGGGGATCCCTCATCGGGTAGGGGTTAATAGTGGGATTGCATGTCATGCTTTTACGGTCTATGTCGATTAAATATAGCCCCCACAAATGACTGAAATGAAATAAGTCTTCTTAAGGGTGTACAACTTAGGGTATATGGTGGAATGGGACGCCATATATGCATTGCACAAGTAGACATTTGGAAGGAGTATTGGTGTGTCATTGTAATGAAAATGAATGAATGGGTTACTATATGATGTTAATGAAGCATGTTGATTATATGTCTAGTGTTAATGAAGCATATTGATCTTATATTCAATATTGGAGAAAGCTACGTAAATGATTAAATGTGATGTGCCTAGTCTAGGGTTATTCCAGAGGAGCACTAAGTCAAAGTAATAGTATGGTATGCTACTTTCACAGTGCACTAGTGTAACTAGGGGGTTATCTTGAGGATGGTCTTTCTATGAAATTCTTAAATTCATGAATGTTTCCTCTAGTGTCTTTGGAAATGAATATTGACTTGTTGAGTTGAAATGAAGTAGTCTTATCTTTATTAGTCTTAAGGATCACTTAGGTGTGTATTGAAGAGGTTGTATGGGCGGTCCCTCCATGTCTTACCCAGGTGAGTCTTAGGATAACTTTGTATAGGAATGTCTAAATGATTAATGGGTTACTTGATGAATGTGACTAAATATTCGGAAGTATAGAAGTGTTACCTTGTATGTTAAATGATGAATTGTACGGTGTCTTGTACACTTATTCATAAGGTTTAACAAAAATAGCACGTAAAGTATATTTCAACTAAAATATCCTCTTTAAGCATATTTTTTCATATTTCCATACTTGGTACAATTTTCGTACTAACTACATATTCTTCTAATTTCTATAAGTACAGGTGGAAGCAAGTACAAGTTCATAGAAGGTGAAACTTGGAAAGTAGATTTCTCTCAACATTAGTATGTTCTCATATGTTCGAGGACATGAACTATGTTTCTTTTTTCTTTCATTTAAGACATTGTATAAGACTTAGTATGTCTCTTTCAATGTGAAGGGTCTTAAACCTATGATATTAACACGTGTGTTAGTTGGCTTGTGATGATGAGACTTTGTTCCTTAGGTTTTATGAAAGAGTTTCGTATTAGTTATGTTGTGAAAAGTTTTAATTTGGCACTGCTTTTCATACCTACGAGATGAATAAAAGCTAATAGGTTTATACAAGACCTCCGTGAGGTCAAGTATGTCGTGGGATGCTTAGGGGGTACTCTTGGGTCATTACAAACTTTATAGCAGAGCATAAGTTTTTGGGAAATAGTCTTAGGGTCCAAAGTCTCACAAGCCACATCTAGTATAGTCTTGTTATTCGGGTGTAAGTGACGACACATCTATGAGCGAGAGGCTATAGGAAGATTGAAGTTTCACTTTCTTCATTATTCTTGTGTTGTTCCATAGAGCTTAACTCCATAAGATCTCTCTCTCTAATTTTAACTGGTCTTCTAGAAGACATTACTTGGAAATGGTGATATTGCAAGGTATGAGGGAGAACGAGGTGTGCTTTGATGCTTATTATGGTTATGTGACTAGATGAGTATTATAAAGATGGATTTGGAAAAGTTTGGTTGTGATTCCAATTATGACTATGGGTGATTTATGAGATTTGAGGCATTATTATGGAAAGTTGTATGGTGATATAGTTCTAGCTTCATGAGAGTTATAATGATTCAATGAAGTCATTTTTGGGGGACAATAAGTTACATTATTGTTGTATGCAACGATAGTAGAAAGTTATAGTGTAGACTTTAGGAATGTTGGAGGAAATGTGGTAAATAGTAAGATTTGAAGGTTTCCCTCTCACATGGGCAATGTTTCATAGTTGTTCTTGTGTTGGATTGAAGTTCTTGAGTAGATTTATTCCTAAGAGAGAGTTTTTATTTCATGATTTTGAGATTATATGGTTCCTAAGAGTTGAATGAGCTGATGTTTAAGAGAGATTGTCTAAGCTCAATTCCTAAGAGAATGAGGTTATTCCTACTTAGTAAGGTTGATTGGTAGTTATGTTATTGAGATAGGTTTGTATGAGTTCCCATCCTTATGAGAGGTATAGTGCGTTATGAAATATGAGACCTTGAAGATTCTTGGTAAGGGCCCTAACAAGATTTAAAGAGAATTGGCAAAAGAGATAATCTGGATAAAGGTGTCGGTGAGTCATAGTTCTTAATGGTTGTTTTGATCTTTTCTTAGATGGGTTTACCCTAAGTGGGGAAAAATGAATTGAGTAGTAAGGTAGTTGATATCCTTATATTATCCTTCTATTGTTACTCAAACTTGAGACCAAAATTCTTAGTAGTTTGGTTATGTTTTGGAGTCTTGCATATGAGTATGAGTTGCATGTCCTCCTTATGTTATGAGTGCCTTTGATGGTATAATTTTTTGCATGCTCTTGATGATATCATAGTTACATGGGAAGATTGGTAGCTAATCTATATGTCACATGTCAATGTGCATCTAATGATGTTAGCTTAATTTTTTCAAAGATTGTTATGTTTACATGTCAATGTGTGATTTGAAAGTTATTGCATGTTGAGATTTATAATTAAATTATGAGCATGTATAATGTTGGAAAAGGTAGTTACTCCATAAATGCAATGTAAATTATGAAATATGTGTGCACTTTGAATTGTGGAAATAGTTCAAAATTTACTTGTATTGCTTAGATTGCATGGTGATGTGAAGTTGGTGTTCCTTGTGAGTTTTGTTCATTGACAATGAATGTTTTATCCGTGATGATGTGTGTTGTGAGCTTCTAGTTGAGTCTTTTAGTCCTTGAAGGTGTTTAGTGTCATTCGAGGACGAATGATTTCTAAGTGGGGGAGATTGTAAAGACCCTCAAAATGAAATATGACAAACTAGATCTTCGTACGTTTTTCATGAGTTAATGATGTGTCAAAATAATTAATTTTAGCCTTAGAGGTCAGTTTGAAAGTGCTTCAAAGTTGAACGCCAAAGAACGACCAAGACGTTCGGAAACTAGTTTTTTGTGTGCTAGTGTGCCTTTGAATGTTTTGTGTGTGTTTTTGGTGTCTATATGAGAGGAAGTGACCTTAATATCTATTTTTCATGTTTAGGGTCTAAAATTCCGGGTACAACTCCCAAAGCACCACCCTAAGGGTCCTTGGGGAGGACCTAAACGTTGGCCATGAAGCTGCCAAGAAAAGTCCCAAACTATGACCCTCAATCAACGGCTCATCAAAACGGCATGTGGATCCAGACTTAGTTGTTGGAGATTATCCCCAAAATGAGTTGCCTCTGACCAAAACTACGCCCATGCACAACGATCTATAGACCAAACAACACTCTGTCAATGGTTGTCGTCGTTTGGCACCTGCAACTTTCTATAGGTTTCCGCCATACCAATTAACTCAACGTCCTAATTAACTATTACATGGTTATTTTAGGGGTTTTAAGTATTTTAATTTAGTTTATATATCTAAAACCTAAATTAGACTTCACATTTCAAAATCTAAACCCCTCACCTAAAAAAAGTTCTCTCAAACCTCCATGAAAGCTTGAACTCGATTTGGAGCTAGGATTTAAGATTTTGAGTGGTTTCTTCATAAAAATTGGTATGTTTTCTCCTAATAAGGTATGGTAATTCATCCTTTATTCTTCTCTCAATCAAGGATCCAATCCAAAGGCTTTTCAAAAAGGTTTCAAAATCTTAGAGTCTTCTATTTCGAATTCTAAGTATGGGTTCTTACCATTAAAGGTTTTAATGGATTAATTGTGATATTTTCAATGTTTATTGATGGTTTTATGATCAAAAACTCAAAAAACCCATGATCATGCAAATTCTCAAATTTTGACTTATGAATTGGGTTTGATGATTATGATTAGATAATGTTAGAATTGTGTTTTTCTTATGTTGTATTGTGATTATCAACGGCCATTTATGCCTTACTATGATAATTTGTTGGATAATTGACAAACAGTGGTCAAGGCTTTAATGAAGGGTAAGTTGACCTATATTGTCTAGCTCTTGTTTAATAGATCTTGAGTGGTATGTTCCTATTATGGTGGAGGTATTTATTTGATACATACATACATACATACATACATACATACATATATATATATATATGTATATATATATATGAATTGTGATTATGGACTTGAAAGCATTACATATGAAGTAAAATGATGTTATGATGTATATGTATGTGATGTCTTATAAAGTTATGAATGTGTCGTGTAGATACTATGTCGAAATGAGGTATAATGTGAATGTGAAGTATAATTGTGTGTATATTTGATGAATGTAGGTGATCATGTCTAGAATTTAAAGGTTATGGATGATAGTGTTTATGTGAAAGGTGTTCTCAAATATACTCACACACACACAATGAATGAATAAATGAAGTTAATGAAAATGTATGAATGAGAGTCTATTGAAAGATTTTCTCTAAAAAGACTTTAGCGAATGAAAATGGATGATTTTTGCGGTAGACACTCTTCGGGAGTAGAGATGTAGTGTCTAGTATCAACCTTGATATTTCTAATAACTCTAATGAATGAAAACCGGAGGGGGGGGGGATTTTGGGGTGGACACTCTTCATGAGTTGAGATGAACTGTCTAGCAACCTCACTATTCCCAAGATCTTTCCAATGAATGAATGATAGGTTGAGGTCTAGTGCTTAGTAGCTATCTCTTAAGCTATATATATTGAATGTAATGAATGTCTAAGACTTTATTTGGGAGTAATTCTTAGCACCGAGAGGATTTAACAAAGGGGTAGATACTCTTCGTGAGTAAAGATTTTGTACCCACTGTACCTCTTGAATTGAATACACTTTGTGAGTTTAGATGTAGTACTTAGAAGCAATCTCCCTATCCCTAAACTATGAGCCCACATAGGTCTAATTGAGATCCATGTAAAGCCTAAAAGAATTACTCTACCTTAGGCAAGTGTCCATCCCTTATCCGTACAAGTTAATACCGAAATTCCATGCCAAGCTATAATGGTCTATGTCGGTTGAAACTATCCTCCACAAATAAAAGTAATGAAATAAGTCTTATTAAGGGTTTACTACTTAGGGTAGGTGGTGGAATGGGTATCCATCTATGCACAACACAACTAGATATATGCAGGGAGTCTTGGTGTGTCCTTGTAATGAAAACTAATGAATGTGATACTATATGATGTTAATGAAGAATGTTTATTATATGTCTAATGTTAATGAAGCATGTTGATATTGTGGCCAATATTGATGAAAGCTATGCAAATGATTGAATGTGATGTGCCTAGTCTAGGGTGATTCTAGTGAGCACGAAGTCAAAGTAGTAGTAAGGGATGCTACCTTCACATTGCACTAGTGTAACTGGGTGTTGTCTTGGAGGAGGGTCTTTATGTGAAATTCTTAAATTCATGAATGTTTCCTCTAGTGTCTATAGTAATGAATGTTGACTTGTTGAGTTGAAATGAAGTAGGCTTATCTTTAGTGATTTGAAGGATCGCTTAGGTGTGCAGTGAAGAGGTTGTATGGGAGGGTCTCTTCATGTTTTACCCAGGTGAGTCTTAGGATAAATTTGGATAGGAACGTCTAAATTATTAATGGTTTACTTGATGAATGTGACTAAATGTTGGGAAGTATGGAAGTGTTACCTTGTGTGTGAAATGATAACTTGTATGATGTCTTGTACACTTGATTCATGAAGTTTTACCAAAATAGCAAGAAATGTATATTTCAACTATAATATCCTCTTTAAGCATGTTTTTGGATATTGTCATACATAGTACCTTGTATGGACTAACTCCATATTCTTCTATATTTGTATAAGTATAGGTGAAAGCAACTGAAGGTTCCTAAATTGTTAAGCTTGGGAAGTAGATTTCTCTCAAGATTGGTGTGTCCTCATATTTTCAAGGACATGAACTATATTTCTTTTAACTTCTCTCATTAAATACATTGTATAAGACTTAGTATGTTTCTTTCAATTTAAAGGGCTGCAAACCTATGATTTACAAACGTGTCTAATTTTGCTTGCGATGATGATACTTCATTCCTTACGTTTTATGAATGATTTCTTATTAGTTCTGTTGTGAAAATTTTTAATTCCATGGTACTTTTCATACCTATGTGATGAATGAAAGCCAAGAGGTTTGAACGAGACCTCTGTGAGGTCAAGTACACCTGGGATGCCTAGGGGGACTCTTGGATCGTTACAAAAAACCAATGGATCTAACTTGAAAAATAACCCAGAATCACGAATCAAAACAACAATAGTCATTCAACAACTCAACCAACGAGAATTCAACAAGATTATTCAAGAACTCACTTCTTAACATGTAAAATCATTTAATTGAAACATGTTTGGTGTGTGGGTGAACTAATCCAACACAAAAGATCTCACACACCTTGGAAAGGATCGCCTCCTGACGAAGTCCACGCATAAATCATGACGTTCTTGGAGAATTCTGAACTTCTCTCCCTTTCCTTCTTCTTTTCTCTCTTCTCCAAACCCTAAGCATAAATCCAAAGCTGAAATAAACTTTAGTTTTTTGCCCAATAAGTCCTTAAAGACGAAATAGGAAATTTATTTGCTTAAAGACTAGTTTGCCCTTCAATAAATCCAGATTTGGACTTAGCTCAATTCAACAGCCCAACATCCAATAGTATATCTCACTTATACTATATCGAAAATGAGAAAACTAAGTGGCGTTAGAAAGATGTATCCAAGGTATTTCCAACCATATCAAGAACTACCACTAACTCATCCTGAGTTAGAAATTATGAACATTTGAAATTGACCAAAACTCACTTTCTTAACTTAGGCAATTTTCCAGATTTTTACTTTACTTTCCAAAAATGAATATTTTTAGTTTCTTAGCTTATTAATAGCTATTTCAAATGATGATATGCTACAATATATCCTCCTTGGGAACATTCGTCCTTGAATGAGATATGTTTCACTAAGCTAAGGCTAGTAACATCAAGTCCAACTCTCAGCAAACAAAAGCAAGTAAACACATGTTTACTCATAGTTTATAAAGAACTAAGAAGAGAATTAGTACCTTGATCTTCATTCTCTCCGGATTCAAAGAGATGTGGATATCTATTCTTCATTCCTCTTCATCTTCCCAAATTTTTTCTTCAACAAATTGGTTCTTCCAAAGGATTTTCACTGATGCTACCTCCTTTGTTCTCAACTTGCAAGCTTGGCGATGTAAAGTCTGAACAGGAATCTCCTCATAGGATAAGATGTCCTTAAACCCAACATATTCAGTTGGTACAATCAATAAAGTATGGCCCATGCATTTCTTCAACATAGATATGTGAAATACTAGATGAACCATTGCTAACTCTTGTGGCATATCTAACTCATAAGCTACATTGTTAATCGTTTTGGTATGTGATAACGTCCAATATACAGGGGACTATGTTTCCCATTCTTTCCAAGCCTCATACACCATTCATGGGTTAAAAACCTTAAAGTATACGCAATCATCTACTTTGAACTCCAACGACCTTCTCCTAAAATCTAAGTAGGATTTTTGACGACTCTGTTCCATTTTCAATCTCTCCTGAATTACCTTCACTTTCTCCATAGCTTGGTGAACTATTTCTTTCCCTATCAGCCCTGCTTCACAAACTTCAAACCACTAAATAGGAGATATGTATCATATCCCATAAAAACCTTCGTATGGAGACAGTTGGATGCTCGAATGATAATTTTTTTGCAAGGAAACTCAATGAGAGGTAGGTGATTATCCCATTTCCTCTTAAAATCAATCATGCAAGACATCAACATATATTCTAAGGTTTGGATAGTACGCTCTGCTTGTCCATCCGTCTAAGGATGAAAAGCAGTTCTTAAGTTCACCTTTAAACTCAAACCTTTATGGAAGGATTTCAAAAACTGTGTAGTAAATTATGTACCATTATCTGAAATGATCAAAACTGGGACTCCATGAAGTCTCAGCACCTCCTGAATGTATAACTTTGCATAATCCTTTGTTGAATGAGTTGACTTTAGCGGTAAAATATTGATTGAGTTTGTCATTTTATCAACAATCACACAAATTGAATCATGTTGCCTACGAGACCTTGGTAACCCTATGATGAAGTCCATATTAATCATCTCCCACTTCCATTCTGGAATTTCTATATTCTGAGCCAACCCTTCAGGCCTTTGGTATTCTACTTTCACTTGTTGGAAATTCAGGCACTTGGCAACAAACTCAACAACGTCCTTCTTCAGACCTTCCCACAAATATACCTCTCTCAAATTGTGATATATCTTAGTGGAACCTGGCTGAATTGAATATTTGGAGCTATGAGCTTCCTCCATGATCCTCTATTGGAGTCCATCCAACCTAGGTAAACACAATCTACCCTGATACTTTAGCACACCATCTCCCCCTTGTTCAAAAGATCATACTCTTTGCTTATGAACATTTTCCTTCAAATCAAGAAAAATGGGGTCTTCGTCTTGTTTTTCTTTCACCTTTGACACTTAGTGATGATTCGCACCGTTGTCACCTGTATTCCTCTTTCTGTGGTATCCATAAGTCTGACTCTCAGGCGTGCAAGTCTGTGCACATCTTTGTCTAACTCCCTCTTTTCTTCCTCAACATGGTAAGTACTCCCCATATATAACTTGCTTAAAACATCTACAACTACATTAGCCTTATCTGGGAGGTAAAGAATACTCATGTCATAATCCTTGAATAGTTCTAACCACCTCCTCTATCTGAGAATGATCTCTCTATGGGTAAACACATATTGTAAGATCTTATGATTAGTAAATATATCAACATGAACACCATACAAGTAATGCCGCCATATCTTCAAAACCAAAAATATCGCAACCTATTCTAAGTCATGGGTTGGATAATTATTCTCATGAACCTTTAATTGTTTGGAGACATAATCTATAACCTTGTCATTTTGCATTAACACACAACCCAAACAAACTCTAGATGCATCATAGTACACCACAAAATCTTGAGTACCTTCTGGTAAGTTCTAAACTGGGGCAGTAGTCAACCTTTCTTCAACTCCTAAAAGTTATCTCACAAGCTTCAGATCATTGAAACTTAACTAGCTTCTGAGTCAACTTGGTCAAAGGAGACGAAATAGATGAAAATCGCTCAATAAACCTTTTATATTATCCAACCAAACTAAATAAACACCTTATATCAGTTGGAGACATGGGTCTCGTACAACTCTGAACAGCTTCTATCTTTTGGGTATCAACTCTAATTCCATCATCGGAAATAATGTGGCCCAACAATGCCACAAACTTATGTAAATCTCACACTTATAGAACTTGGCATATAACTCTTTACCTTTCAAAGTATGAAGGACTATCCTGAGATGACTAGCATGATCTTTCTCATTCATTGAATAGATTAATATGTCATCAATGAAGACAATAACAAATATATCTAAATAAGGTTTGAAGACTATGTTCATAAAGTCCATGAACGTTGCTGGTGCATTATTTAAACCAAACAACATGACCAAAAAACTCATAATTCCCATATATGGTTCTAAAAGTTGTCTTTGGAATATCACATTCCGTAACTTTCAACTGATGGTAGCCAGATCTGAGATCAATTTTTGAGAAGTATAAAGCACCCTGAAGCTGGTAAAAAAGATCATCAATCCTTTGAAGAGGATACTTATTCTTTTTGGTAGCCTTATACAATTGAAGGTAGTCTATACACATCCTAAGGGAACTTTCATTTCTCGAAACCACACCCTAGAAGTTAGGGGCAATCTCGGATTCCAACTGGCATACCTGACCTCTCGGAGGTCTTGTACAAGCCCTTACATATCATTCATCGCATAAACATAATGAAAAGTAGTACGGAATTAAAAATTTTCACAAAAACATATCATAGTCTTTAAAAACATTCATATAAAGTCATAGGAAATACTAAGTCTCAATCTCATCAAACTTAAGACGCGAGAATACTTGGGACACGGCCCATACTTCAAAATATAGAAATACTTAGTCTATTACAATACTTCAAATGGAAACATAAAAGATATATATGCCCTCAAATCAAATGAGGACATACTTTGACTTTTCTTGAACGATGCTATAATCCAAATCTTCACTTCCCAGATTCTTTTCACCTACCAACAACTATAGGATAGATAAAAGCATAGATTAGTACAACCATATGTACTAAGTAGGGCATAATGCATGAAAATCATGAAAATGGACATTTATTAGAAATATGCATATTTTAATTTAAAAATCATATTATAATAAGTAGAACAACATTTAACAACTTATAGAGACATAAGATGACAATCAAACAATTAATCACATTTTTGAAAGCATCTTACAGTAAATCTATTTCACTGTACTGTGATGTTCTTCACTGTTACAGTGAAGTGCTTTCTTTTCCATTTTAACACTTGCTAGCATGTAGTCTTCTCACTAAAAGCTATCCTCAGACTCACTGTCATTCTTAAGAGTCATCTAGGTAAGATACGAAGGGACCATTCCTATGCCTCCTTCACATCTTAACTATACAACCCTTTACTACTCTAGATAAGTACTTATTTATTTAACATACTTTGTTAAATCAAGTCATTAATTTCATTAGTTCATTTAGGAGAAATTCAATACATAAAGGACATTCAAGTAATGGTCTTGGACAAGACCTAGGAACTCCAAGTAACACCTTCAAAGCCTATTGTGCAATTTCTAAATAGCGTATCATACCACCACCTAAACTTCATAGAACTTGTCTAATGCTAATAGATATCCATATGATGAGAATAGTCAATAACCGACATAGACAATGATAGCAAGCCAATGCTACCTCCCAATGGCAATAAGAAGCTCATGATGATTTTCCTAATGATTAATATGATGCTATTTCTTCCAATTAACCTTAAGTCTATAATTCCTTTACATTGAAGGATACCATTACGGCTAGTGACTTCAACATTCTTAACCCTACCATTGGGTTCAAGTTTTCACATAAAAGACCCTCTTAACTTCATTTAAGGTCACATGTTATTCATACATTCAATACTAAGAGACTTTAGCATACTAAGTCAACACATAAAATATTCACATTCATACATACATCAAGCAAGGGACACAAGTCAACCAAGAAAAGACACCACATACTTCACTTTAACTCATAATGCATGTCATTCTAGAAGCACATAGAAATGATCCTTATCTTCTCCAAGTCATCCTATATACTATAATATCAACATAATTATGACCATCATAGACTCATATAGTCAAGTAGGAATAACTTACATTAACCCTAAGACTATACACACAAAGCCACATCCATAGCCTAACATGATAAGCTACATATCATCAATAGAACACATATACTTTCACATTACTTAACATGTATATAGATATTATCATACTTCACATAATCAACTACACATTTCATCATATTACTTCAAGTAGTGACGACAAGTCCATGATCAACATAATAATTAAAGCAACACAGACAAGGCCACATCAATTGCAAGTAAATCACATAACACCACCACCATAAGTAGACCAAACAAATTACAATATAATTGAAGTCTAATTAACATCAAATTCAAGGAAATAGGGAATCTTACCACCACATCATCCTCAACACCTCAATCCAATGCGAAACCACCACATTCGATATCACAAGACCCTTACCCATGGCCATAAGCAACAATTCAACATAATTATAACAATATTCATGAAAATAGGTCAAATTAATACGTATTCATCAATCCAATACAACCTAGATCTCAATTTACTACAATTATTACATCAATCAATAGCCTTCCTAAAACTATCAATATCAAGAAATCCATAACTTAGTCAAAAACTAGGGTTCATCAAATTCATGGTTTCATATGTTTTTTAGTTTGAAATCATTAATACAATATCAATACAATCATTATTTAATATTTATAAATCATTAATGCAAGAACCCATGGAATAGATCATAAATTGGACAATTAAACTTGAAAACTTCAAAAAAATATCTTTGAAAGTTGGGCTCCTTGATGAAGACAGTTTCAAGAATAAAAATATATTCTTTGATGAATCTAATTCTTCAATTTGAGGAATAATCCCCATTCATTCGTAAATCCAAGATCTTCCTTGATTTTTGACTCCAATGGAGTTCTAGAGAGAATTCTAAGGGATTTGAGTTTTGATTTTAGAAGAATAAAATCTTCTTAGTGTTTTAGGCTTATAAACACATTTAAAATACCCAAAATACCCCTAAGGATCATCCAATACTCTTATTTGTAAGTAGGGTGAAGTTACAAGTTCACCCCTCACTTGACAGTGAAGTGCACGCAGGGACAGCTTTACAGACGAAAGGGTCATCTACGGCTCGTCATCCTGTTTGTCCGTGGTCTGGGACTGAGACTTTTATTTGGCCTCTCTTATCCCATGGTTGACTCCCAATCGATGAGACCCTACCAACGGGGCATTGACTGACCTACTGGGAATTTATTGCCTCCATGGTTTGGGATGTCATGGGCAGCCTTGGTACCACCTTGGGTCCTTCTTCAAGGACCCTTGGATGGTCCTTTGGGATGTTTGCCCAAACATTTCAAAACCAAACATGATATTATATGATTTTATCACCTCTAACATGAATTTCATCCAAAACAAACACGTAAAACTCGACGAAATATGCTTAGACACAAAGTCGTTCCAAGGCAACACTTTCGAACGTCATGGACGTTCTTGGACGTTTCACCTCCAAACTTAATCAAACTTGACACACTGCCTTTATAAATCATAACAATTTATTTAGTGACCGTATAACCTCACGAATAATACATAAACACATAGAACCACATATGAGGCATATAGGTGACTTTGTCGTCCCTTAACGTTTGACTTCCAATGCACCTAAACTCTTAGACACTGCCTCGATGAAATATTATAAATCAAAATGCACCTAAACTCTTAGACACTGCCTCTATATAAGATTATAAACCTATTTAGGACCTTATACCATCATTATAACTATGTTAGCATCTAGATTCACCTATGTCATTTTCAGGGTCTTACAGAAACCATTTTTCTTTCTTACAAATGAGAACGGAGAGCCACGAAGTGAGACACTTGATCGAATAAAGACCTTATCTAACAGATCTTTCAACTGTTCTTTAAACTCTTTCAACTCTTCTAGTGTCATTTTTTATGGTAGAATAGAGATAGGACGAGAATCTGAGATAATGTCTGTAACAAAATCTATTTCTTTCTCAAGAGGGACTCCGGGTAGATCATCAGGATATACTTCTGGAACTCTTTTACTATAGTAAATGACTGAAGGGAAGGTACCTCAACACTTGAGTCATTTACTCGGATAAGTGATAAATACAACCCTTTGAAATTAATTTTCTCGCCTTTAAGGTACGAAATGAAATGAGCCTTAGGCAGTGATGAACAACTACTCTACTCTATAACAGGATCATTAGTAATCTGAAACTTGACAACTCGAGTTCTATAATCTATTGATGCATAATAGGAATAAAGTTGTTACATACCTAAAATGACAACAAATTCAACCATGTTTAACTCGACTAGATAAGCCAAGGTGTTCTTGTGATTTATGGAAATAGGAAAATTACGATAGACTATTTATACTAAAAAAGACTCCCCAACAGGTGTAGAAACACATAAGGGTTCACAAAGTTTTTAGGAAGAATTTTAAACTTATTTGCAACATAAGGAGTCACAAAAGACAAACTTTCTCTTGGGTCTAGCAAAGTATAAACATTAAAATTAAAGACTTTGATCATACCGGTGACAACATTTGGAGAATTATCTTGCTCTTGCCAACTAGTGATCGCACAAAAGCGGTTTTCCCCTCCGCTAGTTTTGAAAATAGCTCCTCTAGGTACGGTCACGTCAGGTGGTGCAACTGATGAAATTTGGGCTCTATTTCTCATATTTCCACTACCCTGCGTGTTCTTAGGGAACTTATTCATGAAGTAACCCTCTTTCCTGCACTTAAAGCAATCTGTCTGGCCGTCACGACATTTACCTAGGTATATTCTACCATACTTAGCATATGTAGGATCCCAACTACCTCCCTCCGCCAAACTTTGTTGAGACTGTGTTGGTCTAGCTCTAAAGTCCTGTAAATAATGTCCATGATGCTCACTGCTATTTCTGAGTACAGGCGCACTAGAAGATGATGGTGTCGACCACTTTTGTTTCTAAAAATGTGTTCGATTCATACCACCTTTATGCTGCCCAAACTCATTACCTGTCTTAACTTTCTTGTTTCTATACTTTAATTTGTCCCTCAACTTCCCCTCTTCAACCTTCTGCACATAAACCATCAACCTGTATATTTCCATGTCGCCTATCAGCATCGATGCCCTGCCCTGTTTGCTGGATGCCTGACCCAAGCCAGCGACAAACAAGCTCATATGCTCCTCATATCCTTAACCATTTCAGGAGCATAGCGGGACAACTGGGTGAACTTCAACCCATACTCATGCACACTCAAAAAGTTTTGTTTCATTGTAAAAAACTTTACACCTTAGCCTCTTTCAATTCTCAGGAAAAGAAACGCCCCAAGATGAAAGCCTCCTCAAAATAGGCCCAACTTGGATGTGGTGCATCTTCATCTCTACCTTAATTCCATTTATCGAACCAAGTCCTAGCCAAATTTTATAGTTGCTATGTGACTTACTATACTCTTTCAACATCAGTAACATGCATCACAAAAAAAAAATTCCTCAGTTTCTCAACGAAATTCATTAGATCCTGAGTATTTCTTGAACCAGTAAAACTTGGAGGATTCATTCTCAAGAATTCACGAATCCTTGAAATGTCAGCCTCTTCTTGCCTAGTTCCCCTTTGTTGTCAACCTTGATTAGTTACCACTTGGCTTAACATCCTTATAGCCTCACAAAACTCAGCATTGGTAACTTGTCCTTAAGGTTGCACTTCATGTGCATTGGGAAACTATGGTTCCTCTATATTCCTCCGATCTGTACAACCTTTTGCTGCTATTCGTGGAGGCACGGTTATCTTAAAATATGCGCAATCACAAATTAGATAGAAACTTTTGGAGATGAACTCTAATGCATGAAATGAATATGAAAGAAGTGAAGTATTCCCAAATGTTGCAACCTCCTAATTATAGACATAGCACGCATCGCATTGATAACTAGGACGCTACAGACATGGCTTCATAGACTCACTCAGTCTCTTAAAGTCTGTGCTCAGATACAAAGTTTGTCACGCCTCGAGCCTATACATTGGGCGTGGCCGGCACTCAAAATCATTGTTGGTCTCGAGCAAACCCTTGTCCTGGATTACTTAACTCAGTGGAAGAGTTGACTTAATAATACAAATGCATTCCATAACATAAAATAAAATAAATTGGCCAAAATGGCACTTAAGTCTCATAACAAAATATCTGCAATACAAAGATGAGAGACTCAATGCTGACCGTATGACTGTCTATGAAGCCTCTATAATACTGAGATAGATGTTGGGACGGATCCCAAAACATCCTATAAAATAAATACTAAAAAAGCAAATAAAAAGAATCCTTCAGAATGCAAAGAGTCTCACCATTGACTCTGAATGATCGTCTAGATAAACAAGGTGCTAGATGATATTTATCCTGGTTACCTGTGTTTGTATCATTATACGATGCAGGCCAACTCGTATAATTGCATATGGTAGACTCTATGGGGATATGGCACCATTCATCTTCATTATTTGGCAAGGTTGGACCACAAATTCGATAAATGAAACACTTACCTTGGATCTTCTCAACTCATGAATAACTTGACTTAATATTAAGAAATCAGACACGTGTAATATATAAAAGCTTGTAAAACAATTAAAACACTTAGTTTGTTAAAGAAATACAATAACAAACATAATTTACTTACATATGAAATAATATAATTTCTATGGGAGATTCTTTAACCGACAACCACCACTATAAGCCTAAGTAGTAATATATTGTCTTTCCCACAATTCTAATACAGTCTTATACATTGTTGTTGCATACAAGTACTTTACATAGTCGATCCACTAACTTGACTTATGTGATCATCTAAAGTGTATGACCCATTAATACCTATGTTGGCTACATGGTTTGTGGAGACTTAAGTTTTTATGAACTCGCATCCCCATCGGTGATCAATACTACTCCCAAAATATATTTAGCTCATGTGTTTTTAAAACACTTTCTTTCTTTGGGTTGAGATGATTTCTCAACGCTTAGATTTAAGAAGCTCTCTTGGAAACGATGTCCCCTTTTCTTGTTCAAAACTCTTTTGGAAATCTTAGTTTCCTCTTATCTAAAATGTGAAAACATTTATAAAATTTTACTGTACTTAATTCCCTTATAACTTCTGAGAAATGAACTAAATTCTTTCTCTTTACTTATCTCAAAACTTGAGTCTTAAAAACAGAGTTAAAATATTTCTAAAGACTCTTGAAAACCTTTAAGATCTTTGCTTTGACTTACTTCATAAATTTTAGACTTGACTTTTAACTCTTTTGACTTTGATATTAGCGTTCCTTGAATTAAATTATCGATTTAAGGTTTTGATTCATGTTTTTGATGATTCCTAGGTGTTTTAGAAATCATTTGAAGTAATTAGAATCACCGCAAAAGTGTTAATTCACCTTAGAAGGACTTAAACAAGCTAACTACGAAAACTGCGCAAAAAACACCAACTCAGGCAAACCCCGGGCGTGTTGCGCCAGGCCTCAAGTTCAGAGGCCTCATCATGGCGGAATGCAGGCGCATTTCCCCAGGACTTTTGGCGGTAATAGGGTGCACCACGCCAGGTGTTGTCCATGTGCGTCTGACGAATCAAAACAACAATAGGCATTAAACAAATCAACCAACAGAAATTCGTCAAGATTCTTCAAGAACTAACTTCTTAACATGTAAACAACTCCAAAATCACTTCATTAAAAATTTTTGGTGTGTGGGTGAACTAAACCAACACAAAATATCTTGCATACCTTGATAGGTATCACCACCGACAAAATCCACTCGAAAATCTTGATGTTCTTGGCAAATTCTTGACTTCTCTTCCTTTTTTTCTTCGTTTCTCTCTTCTCCAAGCCCAAAGAGTGAAGTCTAATTTTTCAAAACTTAAATAAACTTATTCTTTTACCCCAATATGTTCCTAAAACAAAATAGGAAATTAATTGGAGAAAATACTAGTTTTCTCTTTCATAAATCCAGATTTGGACTTTTCTTAATTTAAAAGCCCTACTTCCGATAGCCATATCTCACTCATACGATATCAAAAATGCACAAACTTGGCGGCATTGGAAAGATATCTCGAAGTGATTTCCAACCATATCATGAAATACCTCTAACTCATTCTGAACTAGAAGGTATGGTCGTTTGAAAATGACAAAAACTCACTTTCTTAACTTAACCAAATTTTTCCTTTTTTTCAAAAATGAATAACTTTAGGTTCTTAGCTTATTCATAACTATTGAAAATGGTAAGACATTACTAATTAAGCCTCAAAAGGAGTAACAAAGTATTAGACGATGTTTGGATGGTAGAATGAAATGTTTTTATCATATCAATATTAAAAATGTCAAATACAAACATATTTCCTTTAAGATGTAAAGTAAAGATATGCATTACCTCTTTGGAACCTATTTATTGATGTATATGTATATCTTTTTTTTTCATATTTGTCAACCTGAAATCTCCATTTGAGTAATACCTTTTTTACAACAAATGACATACATTAATTAAAAAGAAATTTATTCTTTTAAACGTTCTCGATACTAAAGTGTGTATCAAGGTGTTTAAGTTCTTTATTCATTTCCTCGAATTCCTTTCTTTTTTATCTTCTATGGTATATTCATTCCATGACTAGATCTAATGTTAGGGTCTTACCGAATCCTCTTGCATATCATGTCAAAAAAATTGAATTGAAAAGAGATGTATATATGGAAAACCAAATAAAATGGGTCAAAGTGACACAATATAAGGATTGTATTAAGATTATGAAAAACTTGATGACAATACAACAAACTAAATTTTAGGTTACAACTCTATAATAACCCAAACTACGACAAGACTCACAAACAAACCCATAATAGAAATGATAGAAAGGCTTGACTTACTAAAATAAAATAATAAAGAATTGCATAGCAAAAATGATGGAAAAATAAACTATCCATACACTCTTTTTAGAGAAAAGAATAGTGTCTCCCAATCACCAAGATTGACTTCTTAACCAATGCTTTGCACATTAGCCTTCATAAAAGCTCTTCCAATTTCAATTGTCTTTTCTTCAGAATTGTCATATTCTTTCATCATATATAATATTTATAACGTGTACATCACTATGCCTCGGTAGAGGATTCTTAGTAACATTTGGGGATCATCATTTTGAACCACAATCATCTCTTCTACCTTTCTTTTAAAATTTTGATAATCTCAGTACTATGTTAGGAGCATCAGAATGGTATGCACACTGTATTGTAGGATTGAAACCTTATGCATGTGGATCCACACAATTTTGAGGAATTGGCTATATCATATTTGATTTTTTCAATTTCTCAAATACACTTGTGTAAGACGGTCCATTTGGTGTGAAATTTTTCATAGGTCTTTGAGCTCCTTAAAATCCTTTTCTTGGACGGGGACTATAAGGTTCTCAAAAATTTTGAAAAGAAGGACGAACTTTTTGATATGTTGATGCTCGTCATTGAAGATAGTTTGGTGGATATGCATATGGCTGTGCACCATTGACTGCATATTGAGGTGGGATAATAGAGTATTGTGTGTCTTTCATGGGGTGATAATTGTGAAATTGACATGATGCCTATTGATTGTAACATCTTTCAATTACAAATAACTAGAAAGGAGTTTAAAAATCTGGAAATAGTCACTTTTGGAAAGTACAAGGAAACCTGGAAATATTTTAAGTAAGTTAAAGTTGAGTTTTTGGTCACTTTCAAATGACCATAACTTCTAGATCAGGATGATTTAGGTGTATTTCTAGATATAGTTGGAAATATGTTGGAATGACCTTTCCAACGCCGCCAAATTTGCGCGATTCAAAGTTTGTATAAATGAGTTATGCTTTTCGGAAGTTGGATTGTTGGATTAAGGAAAGTATAATCCCTATTTGGGAAGGGAAAATTGGTCTTTTAATTACCTAATTATATTAATTTTTTTATGAAATTAGTTGGGGTAAAACAAGAATTTGTTCAGTTTAGAAAAAATAGAATTACACTAGGGTTCTGAGAAGAGAGAAAAGAAGAGAAAAGAGGAAAGAAAATCAAGAATCTCCAAGAACGTTTGAGGTTTGCATATGGATTTCGTCGGGGTGATCCCTAAAAAGGTATGTATCATATAGAGTTGTTTTAGGTCATCCACACGCTAATCATACTTCAATTCAGCAAATTCTAGTCTTTGAATGTTAAGAAAGTGAGTTCTTAAAGAACATTGCTGAAAATTTCATTGAGTTCTTGGTGGTTGTGTTATTGAAGTTTCTTGATGATTTGATTCATGTTTCCGGGAATTCTTGAGTTAAATCTATTGTATGTTGAGTGTACTAAGTACCCTAAGTGTTTGGAAAAAGAACCATGGAAGTTTAGAGGGTTTATAGATGAAAAATGAAGGGGAAAGTCTAGGGTTTTCTTGAAAAAGCATGGGGTGACGCACCTGCCAGATCGCCACAAAAGTCCATCTGACTTTTGGCCTCTGGCGCGTCACTCTAGCCAAAGTGCCCCAGCTTGCTCTCTGATGTATGAGAGCTAACGCCCCACGCCTCTTAGAGCGTCATTGACGCCAGTTCTCCCCATTCTTCTTCCATCCCTCTGTACTAGTTCCTTAGTGATGTACCTATGCTTCCTAGTAGATTCCAACACTTTATAGTACATCTAAACATTATAAATCATCCATTAACACCTTGAATCCATAATCCAATTAAAAGAAAGTTAAGATCAAAGTCAAAGAAGTTAAGAGTCAAGTCTAGAACTTAAGAAGCAAGTCAAAGAAAAGTTGTTAAAAGTTTTTCAGAGTCTTTAGCAATGTTTTAACTTTGTTTTTTAGACTCAAGTTTCAATTTGAGTAAAGAGTAAAGATTTGATATCATCTCAAAAATTGATAAGGAAACTAAGTATTCCCTAAGAGTTCATAAGTGTTTTCATATTTGAACAAGAAAGGGAACATCGATTTTAAGAGATCCTTTGAGCTAAGATTTGAGTAATTATCTCAAACCAAAAAAAAAAGTTATAAAAAATATGAGCTAAGTACATTTTTGGGAGTAGTATTGAGCACCGATATGGGGATGCTAGTTTATAATCCAAGCCTCCATAAACCACGTAGCCATCAAGGGTATTAAAGGATCATATTTTTTATATGATCATTTAAGTTAAGCTAATGGGTCCACTAAGTTAAGTAGTCCTATATGACGACAAAGTATTGGACAGTTTTGACAGCATGCATAATACTATATATCACCACTTAGGCTCATAGTGGTGGTGGTTGATTAGACAATCTACAATAGAAACTATATTACTTCATTATATAATAAAACTTGAGTTTGTTATTGCATTTTCTTTAATGAACTAAGTTGTTTTCAAGTGTTTTACAAGCTTTAAATATATTATATTTGTCTTATTATTTTATATTGAGTCAGGTTATTCCTGAGTTGATAAGAGTGAAGGTAAGTGTTCCCTTCATACCCTTTTCAAGATTAAGTTGTGCTTAGCATTCAAATTCGCATACTCGTACATCCGATGTACTGATGTCCTGCATCGTCTTATGATGCAAATGCAGGTAAGTAGGATCGACCTCCGACGCACCGTTGATCCAATAAGAAACTCAGAGTCAGTTGTGAGCCTCCTTACATTTTAGAGGACATCTTTATCTCTTGTTTTCTAGTTTTTAGTTATTGATGAAAGGGATCATGTCCCAACATCCCTCTTGATTTTAGAGGCTTCATAGACAGATAGTATTAGTTCTTTAGTCTTATTCATTTTAGTTGTATACGTTTAGGACTTGAGTTGTCATTCTGGTTAAGTTACTATCTTTGAAATTATTTTATAAGAAAAATAAATCCATGCTTACTATAAAAAGAAACCAGGCGGAGACTCATATGTGCAGAAGCTGTAGATTCAGTCGAACTAGTCCTATGAATATGCAAAAATGTTATTTATGAATGGAGACCAAACATGATTTCTTTAGCGGGGACTGAAATCGTGACTATAGTTATATCTCTCGTGTTTAAGTCTTCCACTAAGTAAGTCAGGCCAAGGGTCCGATCGAGGCCAGCAACGGTCTTCAAGTGCCAGTTCTGCCTTGGGTATAGGCTCGGGGCATGACATTGATAAAGTGTGAAGGGTGAATGTTTTTCCAACAACAGAAAGTAGATAATGAAAGTGGTCAGGTTCTTGCACTTGGAGGAAAACATCAATTATTTCAGACTTTCATTGGAGGCTTAACCCTAGCATCTTGCTCCATCCACCTAATAGCATATTCATGAAATTTTTGATAGTCTTACGATTTGGAACAATGCCAATTTTATACTCAAATTCTTGAGTAAAACATCAAGCCAAATTATCTCATGTGTGCCAGTTAGAAGTATCTTGATCTATGAACCATTGTGATGTAATTCCCATCAAACTTTCCCCAAAATATGCCATGAGAAATTCTCCTTTTCTTCAAGCCCCTCTCCATTAATTACAATATCTCCTTAATGAGCTACAGGATCTCCATGTCCATCATATTTCTCTAACATGGAGTCTTAAAACTGATGGGTAGATGAACGTGGGAAACATGCACAAATCATTAAATGAGACACTTTTGGTGACCTTTCAATCCTTGCATATCTCTTACACTCTGATCCAAACTCTTCAATTGTCTAGACATTTATTCATGTTCTCGTTTCTTAATAGTTTTTTCAGCTTCAATAGGGGAACTATACTGATGAGTGTGAGGGTAAGAGCCTAGAATTTTAAAAGTCACTTTAGGGGTGTAACCATGATAATTGTTGGATTTTTGCACTATTGTTGGCTTTTAAATGGTATTAGTCGGCGCATTTGGCATAAAGAATGGATTACTTGTCATCAGCGTACTTAAAGGGCTAACCATGAAAGTTTCAACGTCATTTGATGTGTTAGCATAGGTCCAAATCCATATGAATAAATTGGAAACTTGACGACACTTGGATAGGAGACGACATATTCATATTCAGATAGTTATGAATTGAGGATGGTGGAACTTATCCATTCATCCAAGCTTCGTACATTTCTGTCATTTGTTATCTTAATATCCTAACTTCTTCTAGTGACACTGTTTCTTGTGACATCACCTCATTGTTTAGCTTGTCATTTTCGAACTCTGATCCCTCTTTACGGGTCATTTTCTCTTTCCCTTTCTACCGTGTATAGTAGAGATGAGATGTCAGCTTAACCACAAGCCAACCACCTTAAGTTAATTAGTGTGCATGGATAACAAAGATTGTTAGGGTTAGGCCTTCTTCATTTATAAGCACATGCTGCACGTCACGCATACACAACACTTTTTATTTATAGAATTAGTTTATAAAGTCTAATGTTTAATCTTAACTAGCTCAACTATATTTATTTATATTATTATTTGATTATATGGTTATGGTTTTATACTCTTTTTTTAAAAAAATGATGCATTTATCAATTTCATTTTGATTGGGTACATAACACACTTGATGGAAAATGGTTAAGATCTTTGCATAATTTTTTGAACTTTTAAGATTAAATATTTTGTTTTCTTGATTTACTAAAATAAAATTACGCAACAATCTATTTTTCATCTTAAACTTTATGCGAAAGTGAAATAAAATAAACAAAGACAATATTTTGACTTTCCATATTAGTGACGAATTCTAAAAGTTTTAACATTATTAAGATAAAAGTTTTTTTGGTAAGAAGAAATACAGAATTGTTGAATAAAGACTACAACTTTTTTAAAAAAACATATATGAAGAATTTTTTTAAAATTTATGAATAAAGATAACAAACCCAAAAAGAGTTGCTTACGTATCTCATTGAGTGTGTGTAGTCCGTTCAAATTGTATAGTAAAAAAAACTTTGAGATATTAATTATTATTATTTTCTGACAAATGCAACTTTTAAAGTAATATCAATGTAAAACATTTTGAAATTTTTTATTAACTGTACAAAAAGAACTTTAATTATTGTATATAATGGTTAAATAGTGTAAAATCTTTCATTTTATTTTCTAGAAATGTATAATATGTTGTAGAAGAAGAAATATTTTATATTTTCTCCCTTTTTTTGTAAAGATCGAAAGATAAATTTTCTTTACTAATCACACTAAAATGAGTCAACTTATAGAGACTTTTTAAATAAATTTATTTTCATGTAGCACATTAAATGATCCAAGTGGTCAAATAAGAGAGGAATACTTATCCTAGACGGACCCAACTCTTGTTTCGAGGCTCACTAAAGCAAATCAAATGATGCAAATAAGTACAACCTACTAGGGATAAGCATATCTATATTCTAGTTTTATTAGGTTCAATCCTGAATAGATTGGTGTCTAGACTGACTTACCCGAGAGAACAACTCAAGCCAAAGAGGGAAAAATTATTGATAGCAACACTATTTTGACCTCATTGTCAATCCAACCCCGCTAACATATGCTAGTAATAATCCTTCACCAGGTGCCAAAATACTCCATCTTTATCACAATAGAAAGTAGGATGCACAACTGCATTTTCGTGATCGTGTGTGAACCATCTTTTTTAGACTAAGAAGAGTTGCGTGAAAGAATACAATATATAATACAATTCAGCAAAATCAAAGCGATAAATAAGCAATAAGTAGCACATCAGGCCGTCACACACAATATATCTTAAAAAATATAATAAGATCAAGTAAAAGTTAATATAATAAATTTAGAATTCTGGTTATTCCCCAATGGAGCCTCCAGAGATGTCACACCCATTTTCGGATGGTGGAAGGTTTTTTTAAAATAAAGTGATGGTATTGATTTAGGGATTATCTTATTTTTCAGAGTCTCTGCTTGAAATTGAGTTATAGTATTCCAAGTCACCTTTATTTCAATGCCTAATCAAAAGGAAATGACTCTTTATTTGGTCTGCAAATTAGAAATTCGGGTAAGGAATTTGTTGACGGGATGGGAAGGCATTAGTTATCGTTCATGTCTTGTGGTTCTAGTACGGTCGCTTTTATTAACTTATACCTATTTTAAATATTTTTTGGATGTATTATATATGCTACAGTTCTGCTGATATTTTTATTTTTGAACTTTTATTTGGTGTCGATCCAAATACGTAATTCCATTCTTGGAATTGATGTTTAGATACATACCAGTCTTCTTTGCATCACACTTACTAACTTTATCTAACAGTGTGATTTTAAATTAATAAAATAAAATTATATTATTGGACAAGGTGTATCACTGAATTCTTGATTTTATTTTAATGTCTTATAAAAAATGTGTAATCACATTCTTAATCGAAATAAATATTGTTAACGCGTCATATCTCGTACTATTAGTGATAAATTATTTGATACTATTTATATTCATGAATACTATATAATGATAAAAGTCTAAAATCATAAACAAATACATTTATATTTTTTTAGTATATTTATAAGTCATGCAGAACAGAAAAAATAATTATAATTTGTAACTCTTCGTTTCTTAATCTTTCTAGGATGAACATTTTCAATTTTAGATAAAGTTGACAAAACAGACTACAAGATAATTTTTTCAGGTATTTAATAAATTTTGATCGGATGAAGGAGATACTTAATCAATAATAATATATGGTACAAAATGAAAAATATTGTATAATAGAACAAATATAAAGTATTTGAATATTATAGTGTCAAAATTAAACACACCTATATTTTGAGCAAACTTCATAACATTGGAATCAAGTATTATATAATTATAAAAAAAATTAAAAATAATTAAATAGTACCTCTTGCAAAAATTCATTTCACGAAAAAAAGCAATCCTACTAATGAATGACGAACGCGAACCCGAAAGTGAACGGTGACCTCAACTTTTGTTTGTGAGTGAAAAAAAAATATAAATAAAATGTGAGTTATTTTTTCTCCCTCTTCGTTTCGGTGTTGTGTGTGTGTTGGTATTTTTTTTTTGTTGTTGTTGTGAGTGTTTTCTTTCTGTTTTCGTTGTCCTTTGCTGATAGTGTTGTGTATGTTGGGTGTATTTGTTTAAGAAAATATTTTAATGTTTCCCTTTTGTACGTGTGTGTGTTTTTGAGAAACAAAAAGGTTTTGTTCTGTGTTATTGTGTTTTAGTGTGTTGGTAAGTCTTTTTTTTTTTTGGGTTATGAGATTTTTGAGTGAAGGTGTATAGGTCGTGTCGTTTGTATATATGTGTGCATATGTTTTTAGGAGTACTGAGTGTATGTTGTTGATCCCCTTTCTTTCTGGGAATGAGTAGTATATGTAGGATAGAGGGTGATATGTTGTAGGAATGGGTGTGTGGATGTCAGTGTGGGGGAATGCGGTGTGTTGTGTGCAGATGATAGGGTTGTGAGTTGAGTGGGGTAGTAGTATAAAGGGTTGACGGGGTACTGTTTTAAGTAGGGTGACATGTGGGTGAAGGGGGGGGGGGGTAGTGTAGGTTAGTTTTAGTTTTTTCTTTTAATAATATAATATAATATTATTTTAAAATATTATAGCATCATTACACAAAGATATTTTCTCTCACCCATTATTTTCATTCCGAAGATAACTATAACCTCCATAATGTCCAACATTATAATCATTATTCTTGTAACCTGTCACATTCGGGGAGCACCTCCTAGAGGTAATCGGTGTCGTCGCTCTCGAAAAGGACTAAAGACTTACCTCTTAGCATTCGTCATTACATTTTATAGGTTAAAATGCGGAAACTTTTCGTATACTTCTACATTGAGGTTTACATAGACCTCTCGCTTACACATAATATATATTTAGGTAGTTTACATAGACTCCTCACAATAGAAAGCACTACATAGACTTCTACTTTTATTTCGCATACATAGTGTAGAAACATAATCTCATAGGATGTCTATAATATAACTCATATTAGAATCATCTAAAAGGAATACAACAATTTCGGCTTAACCCATACTTCATTACAACAAAGAGCCTCATATAGACTCATATAACAATCATCTCCAGGTGAAAAGGAAAAAACTATAAGTCTTATAACTATAACAACATCAATAGCTTCATAGTGGGATCGTCTTCGGAAGGTGAGGACCTACCGAACACTTGGGGAATATCCAAGTAGTCTTCAAAGGCTTTCTATAAGCTCAACGGTCGGACCCTACATTTTATAGTAAACATAACACATGGGTTAGTACACACTTGTACTAAGTATGATTATCTGCACGCACAACAATTGAAATAATCCTAAAGAGGACATTTATTCAAAACATGCTAATTTACTTTAAAAAGTCTCATGCACATCCAAGAACCCATATAAACCAATGAACACAGTCATATACAACACAAGATCAACATCATCAAGTATAGTCAAGTCAATACATATAATAGTTCATAATATCATGACATAGTCAAGACCCTTACCCACAATCCATCATTTAGCGTACAAGTGCAATGACCAAGTAAAGCTCCATAACCCTACTTAATCAAGTAAACCAAATAAAGGACCATGAGCAAAACCTAACTTCACATAACATAGCATCAAGAGTAATATTTCTCATACTTTAGCAATATAAACCAACATCATGTTCATAAGTGAAACTAACATCCTACAGAATCAAGAATATGTAAGGTCAACATATGCATAATAGTCACTTTATAACATCATAAGAACATAAAAACAACCTCCTAAGGCTTCCCTCAAGGCAAACTAGTGCAAGACATAGGTAGAGTCTCATTACCTAGGCTAAGTCAAACCTATTTAGTCACCCTAGTTAGTGTTTACTTCTTTACTTCATTTTACTTTAGGAAAAGTGTGGAATTCGGTGTTATAAAACGTTACATCAATAGAAGGTGGTCTACCGGCCAAAGTAATACCAAACATGAACATAGCATCTAGGTGGATCACTAGCTAGTATTCCTATGGTGACAACATATTTATGAATTTTGGGGGCTGTCATGGAAACTTCACTCTATGCCATTTTTGTACTACGAGGCTATCCACCCTGTGAGAACCATGGCGAACCCTACCTTTCCTCCTTGGGAAGGCGCCACCCCTCATCTGCAACCTCACTCGGTGCTAAGCTAGTGTCCCTTTTGAAATATCTTTAAGTCTTTATTAATTATCGTAGCTTAATTTAGGTCATATGGTGTATCCTCTTACATAATCATCATCATAGCTCAGTAGAAATTGTATGAGTATTGTCCTTTGATTACAATTCACACATGTGAGATTAGCACATTCACATAATCACATTATGATAAGTCACATAAATATATCATTACAGCTTAACCAACAACTCACAAGTCATAATTAAAGACATTCCAATTCAATACACCAACCCTAAGAAAGTTATCATATCATCACATTATCGACAAAAATTTGATCATACATATATTTCTCCTTAAATATTAACAACAATTTTTCTGTAATAAAATCTGTTATTTAAAAAAATTAAAAAGAAACACAAATCTCATGTAATATTTTTATTTATCATTGTTAAAAATTAGTTTTTTTGTTTAATTTCATCACCCTTTTTAAAAAAATAATTACATATTTTTAAAAAAATAATGATATAGATGACAATTAGTAAAGATAAGTATTCTAATTATGACAAAAATAAGAGTTCAAAATAACATAAACGTTAGTCACAACCCATATGTATAATCAGTTAGATTTTAAAAAATGAAAAAAGTTAAATTAAATGGGGTAACTATATCTAAAAAAAATGGTGTTAAATAAACTTCTCAATACTACTGTAAATCCTATTAAAAAAATTTAAAATAATTATAAATAGCCAAAACTAAATCCTATTGTATATTTTCGTGATTTTTCTAGTGGATTACATCCGGATTTTTTTTATTTTTTTAATTTTGTAATTAATTTATTTATTTTCCATTATCTTTAGTATGTAGCTTTCAGGAATATACACTTTCATTTTTATAATTTTATTTAAGACTAAATATAGAATATTAGTTTCTAGTGTGTTTTTATTTGGAGTGAAGATAAATGTACTATTGTGTTCTGATGATTTAGGAGAAGAGATTCTTATTAGGAGTGTTTAACTTTCAGATTGTTATTTAATCAATTACTTTAATTTTCTAAATTTATCATAAACTATTACACACATATTTAAAATTGACCTTAATAATCTTGAAAATCAATTTCATTAACAAATGAAGATAAATTAATTAATTTATTAAAAGCAAAATATTCATCCATTATAATATTTAATTAAATGATTTTCATATTGAATTTCAAAATAAAAATCGATGATTAAAATAAAGTTATACTCTTTTGAAGTATTTTTATAGTTTCTAGTTTTATTCAACAATAGAGTGACACTTTAAATGCGTGTAAATAATAAATTTGGTTGATTTCTTGATGCAAGTATTTTTCACATATTTTTATAGTATTGCTGGAATTAAAATAAAATAAAATGTGCAATACATAAATATTATTTCTTTTAGAATTTTTTTGAATTACACCAAAGAGTTTCAAATGTCGTGAATTTTTTATTTTTTTAAATTTTATATTATTTCTAAAAGATAAAATAGTGTAATGGATTCGTATACTTGTATGTGTTTGTATTGTAAATCTTTTTACTTAATCATTTGTCACATGAACTTTTAAACTCTATCAAAATGAGTCTTTTAAATCCCTCCAATAATGTATATAGCTCACTCTCTTCTACATAAATGACATGTCATATCCACATCAGATATATTAATACAATATCATAATTATTTTTAAAATTTTTAATCAAAATTATTTAATTAAAGAAAAAACAAATAAATATTAATTATATTATTTAGAATAAAACCCTAGACATTTTGTTGTGAAAAAAACAAAACAAAAAAAAACCGAACACATTTTCTCTATTCCCACAAATTAACGCCCATGCCGTCGTTAATTCGTCGTCGCCGCCATCACCATATTTATCGGCGAAACCACTCGTACTCCTTTAGATTTAATTTCCTCACGATCATCACCATTTTCCTTTCTTCCTCCAACCTTCACAAAATCAATAACCTAAGTCATCGCACCAGATCTAGCCGAACACCATCACCATTTTCGTCTTCATCTCTGCCGCACACCATTGTCATATTTACCTCCATGATTAGATCCTCGCACCCTCACCCACACCGTTCTCCTCTCCATTGACCAGATGCGCCTCTCTCTCCCTCCACTACGTACATCGATGTCCGTCGAGCACTACCAGTGCCACTCTCTTCCTCCGTCAGTAAATTAGTGGACTCGAGAAAGTGTCAACATCATCTAAATAAATGAAAATAGATTTATGAAAAAATAGAAAAAGGGGTTGGGAAGGGAAGGATATGGCTGAAAAAGAGGAGTAAGGGGTGAAGAAGACAATAATTTTGATAGATGGTTTTAAAAAATTATTTCTTTTACAATTTTTAATATTTTGCTCCTCACTCGCCTTAATAGGCGAGTAGTTATAAACTTTTGTCACATATAATGTCACATAGGTCTGGACAATGGACAGAATTTTTTTTTAATTGTATTTTATTGAGTTTAAAAATTCTATTGACAAAAGAATAAGTAAAAGGGTTTACAAAATAAATTTATATAAGTATCGTTTATGTAAAATGTAAAAAACATCAAGATTTAATATCTTTACACATATTTTGTATATTTTTCTGGTCTAATTTTTAGATACACAAAATAGATTATAAATAAGATTTAAGTAGAGATAAACAAATAAAGTAGATATTTAATTACTTTTGAGAAAAAAAATAGATGATAAGATGTAACAAATAAAACTATATACCAAACTACAAATTGAATTATATTTGGGAGAGAAAGTAAATAGTTTATTCCTAATTTTTATTTTTAATATCACAACTTAAATATATTTGTGAATCTTTCCTTCATTGGTGGCTTTTATCATCTGCATATGATATTTAAAGAGAGTTAACAGATGAAAAAGCAAAAAGAAAACAAAAAACGGAATTGTCTTCAATTGAGACCGTAACTAAATCATACTTATAAATAACAATCTCTTCAAACGAATAGAGCAACACATATATGCATGCTCAAAACACTACTTAAACTGCCCAAGATTGTTGGTGTCCTCATTATGTTGCCTTACCATTGCCATTTTGTAATTTAGTGTGTGTTTGATTAGAATGTAGAATGTAGATGACTGTTTTTTGAAAAAGCTTTTCAATTGGATTTATTTATTCATTTATGAATATGTAAAGATAGTGTACATAAGCAGTTTACGGTAACCACTTTTAAAAGCGAATAAAAAAATAACTACTTTGTCATGTTATCCTTTTTTTTTATATCCTACAGGTTAATTTAAATTTTTCTAAACTTGGTGGAAATTTTTCTACCGTATTTAATATATTTTTATTAAACTAAATGTTCGGTTAAAAAATCATCAAACTTCGTACGACTTTTTTTTTTACCGTATTTAAGTTATAATTTTTAAAAAAATTTAAAATAAAGACAGTTTCCATTTAAATGGGACTAATTTTAAAAATTATTTTTAAATGATTTATATTAATAATTTAAAAATACGATTCTTTTTGGTGATGATACGCATTCATGCGCTTTTTTCCTTTTCTATTATAGAATTTTAAATTTTAAATTAATTAATTTTGATAATTCATAAACTGTAACTTCTACTGTTATAAAATTTATTTTAAAAAATTAGACAGTCAGCATTTTATTAGGAACAAACATATTTAATTTATTAAAAAATGGAAACCAATACAACATTTTTAACGTAAACATCTTTAAAATGATTTCTAATTTCTGTTTTGTAAATTGTTATTTATTACTTAATATTTTTACTAATTTTGTGGTGGTGATCCATGGACCTTTTTTCTTTTCCTATTATATATAGATAGTTAATATGAATTACTAATGAGTATTAGTATCGCATGTCCAATCAAATAATGTTTTGATTTTATATAAGTACTTGATGATGATAAAATTCATCCTAATCTTATTCATAGTAAGGATTAGTTCTTGAAATGCATTAACCGTTTTTAAAATAAACTAAGAAGATTAATGATAGCACATGGTGTGCGATGAATTGATATTTGTGTTAATTAATGAATTTAAAATTTAAAAATTATTTTGGGACCTAGTATTGAAAATAATAACTCAAATTTTGGCTACAATCTAAATATAATTTACACAACATATTATATCCTCCATAAAACCCTCTTCTCTGGTCCAATCATGCAAATGAATACAATTTTTATTTAATCAATATCATTTCATAAAATGAGGATACACCAAATCAACTGTGTTCTAAATTATTAGGATTCATTCCAAAAACTGTTTTTTATTCAATATATTTTTTCTATTTTTAAAATAATTCACCTGTAGTTGTAAACCATTATCTATTTAAAAAATGTTGTTATAATTTATTTTTTATTAATAAATATAAAAGGCTTAAAACTTATAAATTAATTACGAAGTAAAGATAACATGAAGTGAGAGAGAACTGGAAGTGTAGGTTATGTGTAGTTCTTTTATAATTTTTTGGTAATTTGTAAATTACTGAATTAATTTTTATGAAAATTTTTACAATTATACCGACTATTTTTTGAATAATTATTTATGAAATTAAAATTTTATATATTTCTTTGGAACAGTGTTTCAAAAATTATATAAGAATGCACAAAATCAATTGTGTTTTAAATTATTAGAAATTTTCCCGGAATGATAGTTTTATTCAAATTTTTTTGATAATTTCAAATTATTTATTTAATTTTTTTCTATAAAAAAACAGCTAATGTTAAAGTTAATAAATATAGTAACTAATCACTTTATCTCTAAAAAAAATTGAATACATTTGAGATTAAATCTCTTTATGTATGTACATATTTTTTTAATTAATAAATTTAACTTTGTGAAATCTGCAAATTAGTAATGTATAACTATTAGTTTTTTTTGGGAAATTTTGTTTGAAATTTTTTTACATACTTATTTATCAAATTAAGATTCTATTTATTTTTTGAAACAATTTTTACATTTTTTCTTATAAGGATGTAAAAAATGAATTGAGTTCTTGTAATGACCAGGTTGTGTCATTATAGAAAAGCCAACAGGGGAAAATTTTAGGCCGGAATTTTTTCGTAGTAATTACAATTTTTCCGACCTAGTTCAAATTCCGACGAAATCAGATTCATTAACATGCAGAGAAATCTGGTAACAATCGGGTGAACCATTTATGATTTTGAATGCATGAGAAGTGATATAACTTGTTAAGGAATCTAGATGACTTTATGAAATCGAATTCAGACATCTACAACTCAAGAAATTGCTCTTAGCGTAAAGGGTATTTTCTAAACATCGTAGGTCAGAGGTGTGTTGTGAAATGGGGATTTGGGAATCCTTTAATTTCCTCACTGGTTCATAAATCCCATTGTGGCACCGGATTTTCCTGCTTAACGCTGCCGTTGTGGCAGGTAGAACACGAACTAAAGTTGTTAATAAACCCCTAAATGACCTCATCATGAACTTTTCAACTGTTTGAGCTAAGTAACGAACCCAGGCGACTCCTACTTATTTTTCTCCATTCTTGAGGCTAAAGGTAAGCTTTTCACTTTCAGAATCCATTTTTTGTTCGATAGAACTGAATAGAATGGGTTAATAATGACAGGAAAGTATTTTAATATACATTCAATGGAGGAAACAACTCTAAATCGGATGATTGGAATCATGATTTTGATCTAGGGTTCATAGAATTATTAGGAATCTGGATAATTAATGATTGTTTATTCATTCCCATATTATATTAATTAATTGTAGACCAAGAACAAGCGGAACAAATTCAAAAAGGGAAAAATCAAGTTTCTTAGGCTTTCAAGCTTGTTTTGAGGTAGGTGATGGTTGTAATTCTATGATTGTGTGATGTATTTTTGTTATTATTTCACTATGATGCATGTATGTATGTGAATGCTGCATTGTTGAATTCACACTAGTTAAAATGAGATGGATAAATGATTATATGTCATGAATCATTGTTGATTGTATGACTTGATAATATACTTGTGTTTGTGATTGTGGTGTGTTGATGGATCGGATTGCCACGTTCCAGCATAACTAATTTGGATCGGATTTCCATGTTTCAACATATATTTTTGATCGAATTTCCACGTTCCGACATACATGGAATCAGATTGTGATATTTCGGCATAATTATGGGATCGGGTACGACTTTCTGGTGAACTAACAGTTTAAATGTGGGTTCCTTAAGAGGACTAACTATTTGACATACTTGTGATAAATGTGAAATTGTTGAAACATAAGACATTTAATATTGTATATGTTTGATATATTGCATGATTATGCTGTTGTAATTGACTTGGTTATGTTGCACTTAGTGGATAGTCGCGTGATCCTACCACTATACGATGGTTGTGTACTATAACTACATTTGCCATTTTTTTAAGTACAAGGCATCATTCAATGTCTATTGATAGACCTCGCTTAGAGGATTTGTAATTGTCTCTTTCAAATTCAAGGGCAAGATAGCATCTTTCGAGCTACTTTGGATTCTCTTTGGGTCTATGTCCACATTTCGTACTTAGTCTAGGTGTTAGATGTTTTATGTTAGTTGTGGTGATGACCCTTGTTGTTTTAGACTTAGTTTTCGTTAGTGGTTTTGGTACATTGACTTTCAGGTTCTAGGTTATTTATTTCCGCATTTGTTTTGTTAGTTCTTCAAAATCCTCGTTGAAGTTTATGAGAACTTCTTACTTAGTTTATTTAACTTGCTTCCATAACTTAAATGCCTTAGTTTTAGATTAATTGCTTTAGTTTGGATCGTAATAGTAGTTATTCCACCGGAGGGTTAGTGTGGGTGTCAATCACGACGGTTTGGGTCGTGACAGAAGTTGGTAACAGAGCATAGGGTTGTTGATCTCAATGTACCAGAACGAGTCTATGAGAGTATCACAGAACGGTACAGAAACACCTTTACTTTTCTTCGAGAGGCTATCGGACTTTAGGAAACTTCTCTATTTTTCTCTTGTCTCATTTCGAGCTATAACTTGGGTTCAATTGGTGTTTGGGTTATACAAATTGGTATATAACCTCATTCATTCTTCTGTATATAGATGGTTAATACAAGATTCAACGGTCTCTGTCCCGTCCCTCCAGTCAATGCACCAACTGAGTAACCTGCAGCGGGAGGTCGAGGTAGGGGTAATGAAGATCTAGGGGTAGAGGTTGTGGGAGAATAACGCCTACTCGGAATGAGGTACCAGTTGAAGATTCTCTTATAAATGAGAATCCTCCTATACATAATGAGAAGTTAGTATTGAGGAAAATTGATAAGAGTAAGAGGTACAAGCACAGACTATAGTTGTTCATCACTTGGATCTAGTGTTAGCGAAGAACATCATGTCTTTCCTAAAAAGTTTGGTTGGTCATGAATTTGTCCCCCCTGTCCAAGCAACTCAGGCTCCCGCCAATCTTTCGATTACTAGTTTTACTCCTAGGATGAGCGGAACGGGGGGTAATGATGTTTTCTTCCTTCTTTCTTTGGTTTTTGTTATGAATGGAAATGAGCATGAAATGTTGAATAACTTCTTGAAGCTTAAGCCTCTGGTATTATTGGGTTTCAAAATTGAAAATGATTATGAGTTTTATCTTAGACTGTTATGAGATGCTGCATAAATTCGGTATTGTTCTCCAACATGAGGTTGAGTTTTTGTCTTTCCAACTTCAAGGTGAGGCAAAAAGTGGTGGAGAGCTTATATGGAGTGCATGTCTTATACCTCATCTCCACTTACTTGTACTCAATTTCATGTTGTGTTTCTAGAAAAGTATGTACCGAGAACTTTGAGGGATCGCAAGAAGGATGATTTTATTGCCTTAGAGCAAGGTTGTATAGTTATGGCTGCTTGTGAGGCCAAGTTCAATGCTTCATCTAGATATGCCACACAGTTGGTTAGTACAGAAGAGGAGATGATCCTCTTATTTATTAGGGGATTGAATTCTAAGTTGCAAGTATTATTTGTTCATATGACTGTTGAAGGGAGAAGCTTCAATAAGGTGACATACTATGTTAACAAAGTGGGGGGGGGGATAAAAGATGGTCAGGATAAGGCGTTCGCTAAGGGAGCAAAGAATTCTAGAAATTTTCAGGGCACCTATTCTAAAGGATCCGTTAGGCCGAAGCTGGCATCCAAGCCGATTCAGTCTGCTATGCCTGCCTCTACAGGTAACTATTTGAGAACTCCATCTTATAATTTTCAGGATATAAGAGGAGTCACCCGTTCGACGGGTAACAAACCATTTGTTGGTCAATACTTACTACAATTTTAGAGATCTTGGACATATGAGGAGAGGCTTCCCTAATTTGCATGTGCTAGACTCTGCGCAACAACCATCAAGAGTAGTGGTACCTATGGGGAATGGTAATATTGGTAAAAGACGTCCACAAGGTAGGTGATAAGGTACTCACTAAAGCTGTGGAGGTAGAGGAAATGGTGGTGGAGGCAGAGGTAACACACAACTAGGCAAGGAAGTAGCTCGTCAAGATAATAGGGCTCAATGTTATGCTTTTCGGAGCAAGAATGAGGCAGAGGTGTCTGATGCAGTAATCACATGTATTATTCTTGTATGTGATGGAAGCCTAATGTGTTGTTTGATCCAGTTTCTACCTATTTGTATATATCTGTGAGATCTGTCTCAAAATTTGATATGAATTGTGATGTTCTTGATTCCCCTATCCATGTATCTTCCCCAATTGGAGAGTCAATCATAGTTATTCATGTCTACCGTGCTTGCCTTATTTTATTTATGGATTTTCAGACTTATTATGATTTGGTGATTTTGGATATGATTGACTTTGATATAATCTTAGGCTTGACTTGGTTGTCCCCCCCTACTATGTTGTGTTGAATTGTAATAGTAAGTTTGTGACTCTTGAAATTTCAATAAAGGAAAAATTAGAGTGGGAAGGGGTGTAAAAGCCTAAGCAAGCAAAAATTATATTTTCCATTCAGGCCAGTAAATTAGTAGAGCGAGGATGTTTGTCTTATTGTCCCTTATTTGGCCCATATTAGATTGAGGCTCCACCCATTGGGTCTATTTCTGTGGTGTCTGAACTTAGTGATGTATTTCCTAATGACTTGCCTAGTATGACTCCTGATACAGATATATATTCTGGAATTGATTTAGATCCTGGTACATGTTTATTTCCATCCCTCCGTATCGCATGGCTCTAACAAAATTAAGAGAGATTAAACCCCAAATTCAAGAGCTTCTAGACAAAGAATTTTCTCTCTCTAGTTCTTCCCATGGGGTGCTCCAATTTTATTTCTTAAAAAGAAGGATGGTAGCATGAGAATGTTCATAGATTATAGTCAATTGAATAGGGTTACTAATCAAAACAAGTATCCTTTGCCTCAAATAGATGTTCTCTTTGACTAGTTGCAAGGGGCAATAATTTTCTCAAAAATTGATCTAAGATCCGGTTACCATCAATTGAAAATTACGCCAAAAGATGTGGACAAAATGGCATTTAGAACTCGATGTGGGCAGTATGAGTTTTCGGTTATGTATTTTGGTTTGACCAATGCGCTTGCATCTTTCATAAGTTTAATGAATGGGGTATTCAAACCATTTCTTAATTCATTTGTGATACTAATTATTGATGATTTCTTGGTCTATTCAAAGAGTGAGAAAGATCATGTCGACCATCTTCGTATTGATCTGGGTGTTCTTGGAAAACAAAGTTGTACGGAAAAATTTTTAAGTTTGAATTTTGGTTGAAATCAGTTTCATTTTTGGGTCATGTAGTCTCTAAAGAAGGGGTAATGGTAGATCCTCAAAAGATTGAGGCGGTTAAGAATTGAGTTCAACCTAGATCTATGATGGAAGATAGGATTTTTGTGGACTCACTAGCTATTATAGTTGGTTCGTTAAGATTTTTTCTTCCATTTCTACTCACTTCACTAATTTGACCAAAAAGGAGATACCATTTGAATGGACTAAAAATGTGAGGAAATCTTCCAAAAGATCAAAACTCTCTTGACCACCGCGCCAATCCTAGCATTATCTATTGAAGATAAAGATTTATTGTTTATTGTGATGCGTCTCATTCTGGTTTGGGGTGATGTGTTGATGCAGGATAAGAATGGTGTAGCTTATGCATTGCTCTAATTTAAGGTGAATGAGAGAAATTAGACGACATGCTTTTGAGTTGACAGTGGTAGTGTTCGCTCTTAAGGTTTTCCTCCATTACCTCTATAGTGTTAAGTGTGAAATTTTTATCGACCATCATAGTTTGCAGCACGTGTTCACTCAAAAGGATCTGAATTGAGACAACAAAGGTGGATGAAATTACTTAAATATTATAATGTGACAATTCGATACTATACAGGCAAGGCTAATGTGGTGACTGACGCTTTGAGTAAAAAACGGTGAGTATGGGTAGTTTATTTGGCTGGAGAATATCCAAGTGGTCTTTTGCCAAGGAAATTCAGATATGAGAGTCGAAATTGATGCAATTGGGCATCTTAGAAACAGGTGGGGTGTTAGCTAGTATTGAAGTGAGCGCAACATTCATTGATGAGATTAAGGCCAAGCAATTTGAAGATGTAGATTAGGAGGAGCTTAGGACGAAGATTACGATGAGGGACCACTCTTGATGTGAATGGTGTGCTCAACTTCAAGGGTATAATATGTGTTCCTAGATTAGGTGGCTTGATTGGAAAGTTGTTGGCAGAGGCTCACAGGTCGCGATATTCTATTGATTCGGGTGTGACCAAGATGTATAGAGATCTTAAACAAGTTTATTGGTTGTCGGGCATGATGAAAGACATCATCGAGTTCGTGTCAAAGTGTCAAATTGTCAACAATTGAAGTATGAACATCAAAGTCCTACAGGTTTGCTTCAAAGTATGCCAACTCCAAAATGGAAGTGGGAAAGAATAGTCATGGACTTTGTGGTTGGTCTTCCTAAGATCTTGGGAAGGTTTGATTCTACTTGTGTAGTGGTTGATAGATTGACTAAGTCAGCCCATTTTATTTCGGTAAGAATAGAATATAATGTTGAACAATGGATATAGTGTATGTGAAAGAGATACTGAGGTTGCATGGAGTACCCTTTCTATCATATCAGATTGTGGTACCCAATTCACTTCCAAGTTTTGGCGAAAATTGCATGATGAATTGGGCAGACATGTCACTTTTAGTAAAGCCTTTCATCTGTAGTCAGAGAGGACTATCAAGTGTTAGAAGACATTTTGAGAGCATGTGTGACTTATTTTGAAGGCCATTGGGATTAATTCTTACCTTTGTGTGAATTCTCTTAAAATAATAGTTACCAGTCTAGCATATATATGACATCATTTCAAGCACTCTATGGGAGGGGATGTAGATCACCCATAGGATTGTTAGAGGCTGGAGATATGAAACCTTTTAGGGGGTGGATTTAGTGAAGGATTCTCAAGATAAGGTGAAGATATCCAAGCGAATCTTCTATCAGCCCAGAGTAGAGAAAGGAATTATGCGGATCATAAGGTTAGAGATGACATTTCAATCCAGTGAAATATTTTTCTTAAGGTGTCACTCATGAAAGGGGTGATGAGTTTTGGTAAGAGGGATCAGCTAAGTCCTAGATACATTGGTCCATTTGAGATTCTTGAATATGTGGGACTAGTAGCGTATATGTTGGCTTTACCTCTTAATTAATCAAGTGTTCATCCGGTATTCCATGTACCCATGTTGAAGAGGTATCATGGTGACATGGATTATATCATTAAGTCGGACTCAATTGTGTTAGATAATTTCACGACCCAGACCTTCGTGATTGCCATCCACACTAACCCTCAGGTGGGAGAATCATTACTGCAATCCAAACTAAGCAACTAAACCAAAACTAAGACAATTAAGTTACAGAAGCAAGTTAATTAACTAAACAAATGTGAAATCTAAATAGCTAGAATCTGAAAGACAATTACAAAAACATCTAAAAAGATCCATAAATATAAAAAGAAGGGATACGTCCCTAAACTAATGAACTACTCATCTATCTAAAACCACTATCTAGGTCCGAAAATGGTGGACATAGAATAAAGAGAATCACATGGCATCCCGAAAGAATTGTTTCACCCTTGAATTTGAGCAACAATCATTGATCTCCTAAACAAGGTCTATGAATAGCCGCTTAATGATGCCCTTTACTCAACAAAAATAAGAGCAAGTGCAGAATTAGTACACAACCACCATATATTGGTAGATCAACCGACTATCCCACTAGTGTAACATAAACAAGTCAAGCAATATTAGAAACACATGTATATTTATCAATGTATACAACATTATCAACATGAAAATTAAGCCATACATTTCATATTTATCATTACATCATTGGTCTTCTCACAGAACTGAAACCCAAATTGTTAGCTTGCCTTCACATGGCAATGTGATCCTTGTTTTATGCCGGAATGTGGCAACAGATCACAATTAGCTTTTCACAGTGTGACAATCCGATCCCATTTTTATGCGAGAATATGGAAATCGATATAGTTAGCTTGCCAGAACGTGAAAATCGTTTTACGAAAATATATAAGTAAAGTAAAAAATGATTAAGTTTCAAAAAATTGATTAATCTTATGATTTAAGAGAAACTGACTTTTAAAATTACAGAGTCGCCACTTGATTTTTTTAGTAAAATCAAGAAAACTTAAAATTATTTTTCGAAAGATTTATAAAAATCAGTTGAAAATGGTTCGAAGTTCAAATGTAAATTCCAAGAAGGTATTAGGCCCTCGGAGTGTTCACTAACTTGCGGTTGATCAGAGATTTGACTAGAAATAACTTTTTATTTAATTTTTCAAATTTTAAACTAAAGTGAAGAAAGTTCAATTATTTATGTATTTGCTATCACTTTCTAAGAAAAAAATAATATAAAGGAAATCATTCATAAAAGGATATATCTTAAATAACAAGACGAGATAAAATGGAATTAAGTAATAAGTAACATTTTGACATATAAAAAGATGACCATCTTTGGGGAATAATTAAATTAAAACGAAAATGTTAGTCATTTGAAAAATAAATAAGAGAAGGAAAAAGGGATAGAAAATTGACTTTAGGCTAATTAACCCCAAATCCACAAATCTGATGGGGCTAACTTATTCCCCTGTCCTATATCTAAATGGGCCTTGGCCATTTTCTTTTTTACACCTGCAGTTAAGACATTGGGCCTGTTTTCCCTAAAAAAAGGTGTATACAGTTTACGTATACTACTATATACGAGGCGTGTTCGACCCATTTTTGGGCCTTCCAAGGCCTGCATTTTCTTGAAACTATATATCCTGTATTTTTACCTGCTTTTCACTTTTTTGCACCATCTATTATATATTTAAACGGTATACTAGTGTATACAGCCGATATCGGTCTTTTTCGTTGTATATTGTATCATATAACAAATGTATACAATCTATTTGGTCCTTGCAACCTGTATTACCCTTTTTTAATCAAGTATTTATTACGCTAAATTGTATATCAGTGTATGCAACTTGTATCTCAGCCTATTTTCAGCCTTCCAAAAACAATAGTGCCGCTCGTTTTTTCAATTGTTTCAATCTTCCAAAATCCATGAAAGGATGGGCTGACTCGAAATGCAATTTAATGGTATGCGAGGGATTGGAAGTCCGTGAGGACTCGGTCCAACTTCATGCATAAAAGAAAAAGAGAAGAAGCTTAGTGTTACTCTTGCTTAAGCCAACCTAATCAACCAACACCTACTAAATCGAGTAATAATAGTAAAACACTCCAAGATGAATTCAATATGAACCTTTCAAAAAATTATATGATGTATATATGCTACCCAAGACAATACTAACAAAAGATATTGAAAAAGAAAATAAATAATACTCAATGCATTTGATATTTTTTAAAATCCAAAGAAAATGGAGTAGTTATATTGAGAGGGAATAATATGCTATAATTTAAAAGTAAAGACAAACATAATCACATTCTAGCACATTTGGAGCTAAAGAGAGCAAGAAACACTCAAATTAAGTAAAGAAGAAAATTTGCAATAAAAATGAATTGCAATGAACAATCATGCTTCAAAGAAGAAAAAAATGTGTATTTCCTAATAATGGATACACAAATAACTAGTGGAAATTAAAAGAAATGCTAAAATTCTAAACAACACTTTGAGGAATCAAAACCAAACCATAAGGATTCATAGAAATGTATAGTCATTCTCTATGTATACCCAAAAAGCAAAAATAAATCATCATTAAATCTAAAGTCCAAATAACATTATGAACCTAGAAATAACAAGCCAACAAATTTCAATCCATTGAAATAACTATAATAAATGGATCATAATTTTTTATATATTTTAACATGCCAATTCCACCTAAGTACAAACACTAAAAAAATAAAAAAATAAAATTGACATTCTCATCCATAAAAGAATCATAATGTATCCAACATATTTCATATCAGAAAAAAACCCACCGAGGCAACAATGTAGTTGTATAAGTTTCATAGTTTGATACATAAGTAAAAGAACTAACAGGTTTATATATATATATATATATACTTTTCCTAAAAACGTAATGACAATAAATACATGATGATGAACAACAGAGACCATTTCGGAATCAAGATGAAATTAATCAGGCCTATAATTACACATACTAAAATTCCAACAAAGAAAAAAAAATTCAAAATTGAATAAGTTTCGAAAACAAAAAACAAATATAGGATATGGATTCTAAGACGGAAGGAGTGAGGGATGTTACCTTTTTCCGGGCAACGAACTAGGGACGTCAACGAGCTAATCACGATGAGCTTCTTCCAATTCCACAAGTCAAAGAATCACTTTTCCATCCAAACTTTGTTTTTTGATTCCAAAAGATCTCCCCCTAACATTGAAGGCAAGAAAGATTTATATAGAGGAAGTGATAGAACACGATTTTGAAGGGGAAACAGAATAAATTTGAAATTCAAAATTCAAATTTTCCCAAAAGATAAGGCTGCAAGCTCCATTTACTACCACTCTCGTACAACTAGTCAACGGAAAAATGGTCTGAGACGTTCGATTCATAGGTGAAGGGCGAAGAGCACTTGAGATCAAGACAGTTGAAAAGTTCGACAACGACTCTTGGTATCGGAGGGAAAGGAGAGAGGAGACGCGGGTCATGTTGAATTTGGTCATTGGATTTTCTGGACTGGGTTCTCTGTTTCGATATTTTTGGATGAAGAAGAAGAGACGTACAAGGAGCTGGGTTGGTTTTGTGTTGTATTGGAGTGTTTGGGTTGGGTATTTGCTAGAAATGGGTCTGGATTATTTATTGGGCTGAAGGGTTGAGTAATTAGGAGTGGGTTAGACTGATGGGAATTGGGATTAGAATGAGAAATTAGGTTGACTGAATATCATGAAACGGGTTGCTAAAAATTGCGAACTAAAAGTCCCAAAAGTGGTCTGTCCAAATGGGTTTAAGGATTTCACTAATAACTAAACAATCGGAATCAATATAAATTAATTAATGAGATTCTTAATCTTAACAAAATAAAATAATTATTTTAATTGTAAACTAATTAACATAAAATATATAAGTTATTTTTAAACCTCACTAGTTGTCTAAATACTTTACAAAAACTAAATTCTTTTTGAGATGATTTTTGAATAATCATAAAATATATTAATTATGTAAAATATATATATTATCTAACTTATAAAAATGAAAAAACTATCAACAAAAAATAAACTTGAAAAATATTTTGAGTTTTATAAAACTAATTATTCCAAAAAGTTTTGGGGAATTAAGAAGGTCGACGATTAATTTATATTGTGGAGGGTCAAAATTGGGTGTCAACAACTGTCCCTCATTTTACTTGGATTGATGCAAGAAATTTGAGGAAAATGAAATTGATCAATCCAATTTTGACCGGCTACATCTTTATCTTTTGGAAAAAGGACTTGGTGCAGACTTTAAGAATTATGGACGAACGCCAAAAGTGTGTTACCTACATATCTCAGGCTAAATGAGAATTCAGGCCACTTGTAGTTCGATAAGCTTGATATAACCCATAATTTTGAAAGAGTTCAAAGCCATCACAACTGAGTTTTCAACATTGAGCTCGCCTACATATCGTTGTATCTTTAGGAATCAAGCTGTCTGTAGTTTGACTCGATTGGTTGAGAAGGAAATCTATTATGCTAGATAACCTTCGGTCTGGACTTGTGACAAATTAAATTGAGTATGAAAAAGAGACTTGTAACTTCTTATCCATGAATATGACGCGCTTCATATCCATAATTAAGAACTTACACAGACGTAATTTCCTAAGCTCTTGGTGCATTGTTTACTTAGATTGGAAACTTTCTTTCGACATAAACCAAAATTTTTGGATGCGAGACTGAAACTGACAGACCTAAAGAAATATCAGCATGCCTTCTAATAGGGGTGTGGTTTGATTGTGGTGGAAGTCGCTCCCCTGCTCGTGTCCTAAGAGTTTAATACTCCTCTTGGGACTATGTCCTAGTTTGATGCTAAGAAAAAGTTCCACGTTGTGCTGCATCCTTATTGATGTCCTCCGCACCTGTGGTTTGATTTGAGAATTCATCCTCTTAGATGCTCTCGACAAATACTGAAACAACTTGTTAGTAGAAAATGTAACTAGAAAAGTGGTAGTATCTCTTACTATGCTTTTCAGTTACTCTTGATGTGAAAGATGTCTCATAAGTATGTTAAGTATATTTCTCTTTCGAACACAGTATGTCCGTTACAACTTATGATTTTCTGAGAATTTAGAGATGTCAGTGCTTGTTTTCTGCATGTCAAACTCCGATGATCTTTGCAACGAGCTAGCTAGCTCAATAATTATCCAACTATAAGGAGGTGGATGACTCAATAATTATGGATCTATAATAGTCCAAATGTAACGAGGTGGATGCTCGATAATATTTCATCTATAACGAGGTGGTTGGCTCGATAATAGTCCATCTATAACGAGGTGGATGACTCGATAATAGTCCAACTGTAACGAGGTGGATGGCTTGATAAAGTTCCAACTGTAACAAGGTGGCTAGCTTCATAATAGTCCAACTCTAACGAGGTGGATGAATCGATAATATTTCAATTGTAACGAGGTGGATAGCTTGATAATATTCCAACTGTAACGAGGTGGATGACTCAGTAATATTCCAACTATAACGCGGTGGATAGCTCGATAATAGTTCAACTGTAACGAGGTGGATGACTCGATAATATTCCAAATGGAACGAGGTGGATAGCTCGATAATATTCCAATTGTAACGAGGTGGATAGCTTGATAATATTCCAACTGTAACGAGGTGGATGCTCGATAATTATGGATGATAATAGTCCAACTGTAACAAGGTGGATGCTCAATAATATTCCATTTGTAACAAGGTGGATGGATCGATAATATTCCATCTGCAACAAGGTGGAGGACTCGATAATAGTCCAACTGTAACGAGGTGGATGACTCGATAATATTCCAACTGTAACAAGGTGGATAGCTTGTTAATAGTCCAACTGTAACGAGGTGGATGAATCGATAATATTTCAATTGTAACGAGGTGGATAGCTTGATAATATTTGAACTCTAATGAGGTGGATGACTAGTAATATTCCAACTGTAACGAGGTGGTTAGCTCGAAAATAGTTCAACTGTAACGAAGTGGATGACTCGATAATATTCCAAATGGAACGAGGTGGACAGCTCGATAATATTCCAATTGTAACGAGGTGGATAGCTTAATAATATTCCAACTATAACGAGGTGAATGCTCGATAATTATGGCTCGATAACAGTCCAACTGTAACAAGGTGGATGCTGAATAATATTCCATTTGTAACGAGGTGGATGGCTCGATAATATTCCATCTGCAACAAGGTAGATGACTCGATAATTGTCCAACTGTAACGAGGTGGATGGCTCGATAATATTCCAACTGTGACTCGATAATAGTCCAAATGTAACGAGGTGGATGGCTAGATAATATTCTAGGTGTAATGTGGTGGACAACTCTAATAATATTCTATCTCTAACATGGTGGATGTCTCAATATTATACCAACTGTAACGAGGTGGATAACTCGATAATATTCCAATTGTAACGAGGTGGATGTTCTATTATATTCCAATATAATTCAAAAATGGAAACCTAAAATGGAAAAACATATATACGAACCACGTATGGGGTGGATCGCTTAACAAAACTATATGCGGAAGTCTTTGATTGACCAATCAAAACACATAATCAACTTATGGGGTGGATACCCTACAAATTAGAATTTTGACATCTGACATATACTAAAAACTAAATTGACGTATATGCATGTCGCGATGATAATATGTTCTTTAAAAGATAGAATTATCGAGGTGAATGACTTAATTCATCACATGAAGATTAAAGTCACTCTCGTCTTCCTTGACAAACTCAACAGAATTTGGGTTTGTTGTAGTCATTTTTAATCGTTATAAAAAACTTATAACAATTCGATCTATTTTGACTGTTAAGGACATATTGCGGTCACCATCTTCTTTCTGATGTGATGGACTCGTTGATTTTATCTTGCAACACTTCTAATATGGTGTCACTTTTGATCATCTTCAGAATTGATGTCGATTTAACATGTGGTTCTGGCTTTACAAATACTATCACCTGAAAAGCACGACATCAAACGTTATTATTGACGATGAAGTAAAGAATAAAAGTAAATATAAAGAACTAGATTAAGTTATTTGGCTTATCGAGATATGCTATGATGAGCCTAATTATAACTTCGATCATGACTCGTAACTAGCGATTCTCCCGCACTTTGTTTCTTGCAACTTTGAAAGAATCTATTAGTGTTTTGCTTTAATATTCCTGCAAGATATAAATAAACTTGTTTATAAATCACTTGAGCCAATATAAAGAAATGGAGATAAAATGAGATGGAAGATTTACTAGGTTTTTTTAATGAGTCCACGATGGGTGCAAATGACTCCTTTTGTCATTCTTGACAACTTTATATAGCCATTTTTGTGACTTCGATAATCCTGCATCCAAAGAAAAATTCTTAGTTTGAAAGACTAATTTGTGTTGGTGTTGTCTCCATTCTCCTTCTTGCAGTTGGCTTACACACTTGCTCGTACTTTGTAAGACATATTTTATGGAATTTTTGAGGACCCTTCTCAAAAATTTTATCACGGTCTAAAATATGTAAGAACTCTCATAACTTGCTTTGTTAATTCTGAGGTTGCTCATTCTGAAATTTTGAGACCCATCCTCAAAATTCTGTCCTAGTTTGCCTCAATAATAATAAGTATAAGACTTTTAACAAATGATATTTTTGTGTGGAATATTTGAGATCATCTCAAAAATTGTCCCAGTTGCACATTTCAACATGATTTCCAACATGATTCTTCATAAAATATCATCTTGGAATTTATTCACCCAAAAAATCTACTAGTTGCATTTTGATATTTCAGTCTTGACTTGTTGAAAAAGTCCATTTTCGAATGTATTTTTGAGATCCTCTCAAAGATTCTGTCCCAGTTTCCATTATAAAGAGAAATGGAAATCTTGCTCGGAATATGATCGAGCCGTTGTGGCGTCTACATATCCCGTTGAAGCAGGAATCAGGTCAAACGTAGTTCCCTTCTCGAGGATTAACAAAAATAAAAAACTTACAAAAAATGACCGAGACCGACATAGGCCGCCTACGTATCTCATTCTTTAGAATTCAGGTCGAACGTAGTTCATTACAATAAATGTGCTATAAAATTGGGGGGGGGGGGGTTAAATACATTTCAAAAGAAAGGTAACAAAAACTTCATATGCAGAATTTTGGCCAACGTTGGGCATTCTTCTTCTCGACCTTTGATGATGAATATCTTCAAATGACACCGTTCACAAATGTCTTGTGCTCACTCTTAAGCATCCAATATGTCATCCCTTGAGGTGCTTTCCTCAATATTTATCAAGTTGTTGTTGATCATGTTTTGTATCTTGTGCTTCAGAGTTGAACAATTTTCTGTGTCGTGTCCAACGACTCCTGAATGATAAGCACATCTGTGGTTAGCTCTGTAAAATTTTCCTAAAGGAGTGGCTGGTCTTCCTTATATAGGATAGAGCATACCTATTTCTTTAATAAAGTTGAGTTTGAGATTCCCTTAATGGTGTAAATACTTTAGGAGCCTTCCTAAATTTTGGGCGAGAAATTTTTTTCTGATTGACATTATGGTTTGATATTTCCTTTGAGAAACTGACCTCATATGGATAGTCATGACTATACTTACCTCGTCCACTTTTCCTTTATATGTATTCATATCACTAATTCTTGTAGATTTTCCATTAGATCGCAATGCGGTATGTTTGGTGACCTTTCCAGTCTTGCAACCATCTTCAAAGCTTCTCCCACTTTGACAATCACGACAAATTTTTATCCCATCATACACAACATTCTTTCATAGTACTCAGGCTCTTGAGTTCGAATGAACGTTTCAGTGATCTCACATTCGTACATGGGAGGTTGAACTTTTGCGACCTCTTTTCTCCAACGAAGAGCGTACTCTCGATAATTTTCTATAGACTTTTGTTTGATCTTCTCCAAGTAGTAGCAATCTAGGGCATCTTCTATGTTATGTCCAAATATTTTCATGAAATCCTTTGCGAGTGCGTTCCGACTTTTCCGTTGTTTCAGCTCTTGTGATGTTAGCTACTCCAAAGCTGCTCCACTAAGACTTCGACTGAAGAGACGTATCAACAATGCTTCATTTTTGCCAACTCCCACGAGTTGATCACAATAAACTTTCAATGTTCTAGAGGATTTCCATCAAAGGTGACGAACTTTGTCACTTTGGACCCTTCCGAGAGGTTGAGATTCGGATGGATGCACAAATCCTTATAGCTCAATCTATGGACTTCGGAAATATAATGCAACTCCTTCATCGCTTTCCTGATCTCTTCTTTCATATTCAGCTTGACTTCCTCTTCTTTTGACCTCCACTCGCTCTCATGTTCATTATAATGATCAAGCTCGGAACAGTTGACATAAGGTTCATTTGAAATTGGGATTTGGAAAATAGTCTTTTGAGGTATTGGTGGAGCAATGGAGGGACTCTGGGTATTTGGAGTTGCTTGATAATTATGGGGGAAAGTTTGAGCATTGTTTGTATTTTGGTTTTGAGGGATATGGAAGATTTGAAGGTTGGTCTCTTAAGGAGGATGTGGTGCTTGACACGATGTTGTGGGGTGACGGGGATTGGGGGTAGTTAAGTCAATGGTTGGAGGATTTTGAATGGGGTTAGAGAGTAGGTTCTGAACCTGTTCCGTGCTTGGGGGAGTAAAGTGGAGTGGAGGTCTTCCATATCTTGGAGGGTTAAAGGATGAAACTAGATTAGATAAATCTTGTATTCTTTGCATTTTGACCCTCATTTTGGAAATCTATTGCATCAACTGCATAATCAATTTATTTTTATCAGCAGCGGCGGGTTGAGCCACGACAATATCATTCATTTCAATCTCATCATCATTATCCCCCATTATTGTCTTTTCTTTTTGCAAACTTTGACCAGGGAAGGAATCTTCAGGGGTCTTAGATCTTGTGAATTACGAATGATCGACCAACTTATCAACACAGATTAGTTCTAAATACCTGACAAATGAAAAAACATAAAAGACCACTCTATTAGTGCCTAATGGTGGTAACTAATACAAGATATCACATATAGGTGAAAACACATAAGAGTTGCTTTATTCGGAAATAGACTGAGTCACCAATATAGAGAAACCAATAAAGAGAAATTACTAAATAGACAGGGATTTGTCTACTTGATTTTGGGATTACTGAATAAAAAATGTTAACTTGAGTCAAGACAAAGTTGACGGTAACTTTTATTGTCGTACTTCTGTTTTTTGACTGAGATGTAACTCTAATTTCTTTGTAAGAGTTGAAAAAAGATAAAATTTCTCAGAATGGGGGTCAAACCTTGGAAGGCTGCCTACGTATCTCATGGGTAGAATTAAGCTCCTATGTCGTTTGACCCTTGAATCTCTTTTCTATTTGAGACGTCGAATCTTTTTTTTGATATGAGAGTAATATTTAAAAAGTAAAGTTCAAATTTTATTGGTAAACTAAAGACTCGAAGAGTATTTGGACACATTTTTGATAATAACTTGATATTTGTGCTTAGGGGTTCTAAAAATATTTGAAGAAGAGTGAGCTAGAATATCTCCAGATAAAACAACATATTCAGATAAGCAGTTATAACACATAAGCAAATATTGCGCGTTCTAAACAAATATGTGACCCTTTTGTGCCAAGTGTAGGCTTAGCGATTTGAGGGATGTATACCGTCATTTAAAACATCTCATTGCCCAAAACTCAAATTTATACAAATTTAATGAATAAAAATAAATGGGGATACACATCGTGAAAAATGGGATCCAAAATAATCAGTCCCACGCGGGGATAAAATCCTATACTATTCGTCCATGAAAATACCTGCGCTCTTTCTTAATTTTCTGTCATTTTTGGGTGCAACCATCTTCAGATGGACTAGTAGTTTGTGAAGGTCATTCTTCGACTAGAGTTAACTATAATATATTCCTTATCCAATGAGACAAAAATTTTTCGTACAACGTATACATCCTTTAAATTTAAACAGATAAGTATGAACGTCCTTTTAGGTCGTAAGCCGTTTTGGACTCATGGTGGTCTTCCGATGAACCCAACAGCCTTGGGTATTGGGTCATCTTAGTTCAAATGCTCATAAATTTTGTATTTGGTTTAGCTCTATCCTATTTGACTAAGAGTGGCTTTGAACAGACCGGGGACCCAAACGGACAATTTGGGTTGGAACTCGCGACAACTGTTGGACGCATTACGAACCAATAAATTACCGCAAATTTAGAAAAAAGGTTGTATACAAAAGTCTGAATATGCGATGAAATGCATTGCCAGTTATATAATTAAAATACATTAGTCACAAATAAGCAATCCAATAATTAGAATTAGTCAAATATCAAATCCTTTTGGTTAGAACTTAATTGATCCCCAGTGGAATCTCCATTTTAGTTTTACAAAAATATATAAGTAAAGTAAAAAATGATTATGTTTTGAAAAATTGATTAATCTTACGATTTAAGAGAAACCAACTTTTTAAATTACAGAGTAGCCACTAGATTTTTTAGTAAAACCAAGAAAACTTAAAATTATTTTTCAAAAGATTTAAAACAGATAAAAATCAGTTGAAAAAAGCTTGAAGTTCAAATGTACATTCCGAGAAGGTATTAGGCCCTCGAAGTGTCCGCTAACTTGTGGTTGACCGACGAATTGACTAAAAATGAATTTTTATTTAATTTTTCAATTTCTAAACTAAAGTGAAGAAAGTTCAATTATTTATATATTTGCTATCACTTTTTGAGAAAAAAAATATTCTAAAAGGAAATCATTCCTAAAAGGATGTATCTTAAGTAACAAGACGAGATAAAATGGAACTAAGTAATAAGTATATATTTTGATATATAAAAAATGACCATCTTTGGGGAATAATTAAATTAAAACCAAAACGTTAGTCAATGAAAAATAAATAAGGGAAGGAAAAAGGGATAGAAAATTGAATTTAGGCTAATTAGCCCAAATTCACAAATCTGATGGGCCCAACTTGTTCCCCTGTCCTATATCTAAATAGGCCTTGGACATTTTCTTTTTTACACCTGCAGTTAAGACATTGGACTTTTTTGCCCTAAAAGAGGTGTATACAGTTTACATATATTAGTGTATACGAGGCGTTTCTGACCCATTTTTGGGACTTCCAAGGCCTGCATTCTATTGAAACTTTCTATCTTGTATTTTTACCTGCGTTTTCACGTTTTTGCACCTATCTAATGTATATTTTGACTGTATACTATTGTATTCAGCCGATATATTGTCCTTTCCCCATACATATTGGATCGTAACAAATGTATACAATCTATTTGGTCCCTACGACCTGTATTCCCCTTTTTAATCACGACTTTATTACGCTGGATCATATATCAGTGTATAAAGATTGTAGTTCATCCTTCCAAAAACAATACTGCAACTCCTATTTTCAATTCTTTCAAACTTCCGAAATCCAACAAAGGAAGAGCCGTCTCGAAATGCAATTTAATGGTATGCGAGGGATGGGAAGTACGTGAGGACCCGGTCCAACTTCATGCATAAAATTAAAAGAGAAGAAGCTTAGTGTTACTCTTGTTTAAGCCAACCTAATCAACCAACGCCTACAAAATCGAGTAATAAATAGTAAAACACTCCAAAATGAATTCAGTATGAACCTTTCAAAAAAATTTATGAAGTATATATGCTACCCAAGACAATACTAACAAAAGATATTGAAAAAGGAAATAAACAATACTCAATGCATTTGATATTTTTTAAAATCCAAAGAAAATGGAGTAGTTATATTGAGAGGGAATAATATGTTATAATTTAAAAGTAAAGACAAACATAATCACATTATTGCACATTTGGAGCTAAAGAGAGCAGAAACACTCAAATTAAGGAAAGAAGAAAATTTGCAATAAAAATGAGTTGCAATGAACAATCATGCTTCATAGAAGGAAAAATATGCTTATTTCATAATAATGGATAGACAAATAACTAGTGGAGATTAAAAGCAATGCTAAAATTCTCAACAACACTTGAGGAATCAAAATCAAACCATAAGGATTCATAGCCAAGTATAGTCATTCTTTATGTATACCCAAAAAGCTAAACTAAACCATCATGAAATCTAAAGTCCAAATAGCATTATGAACCTAGTAATAACAAGCCAACAAATTTTAATCCATTGAAATAACTATAATCAAGGGAGCATAATTTTCTATATTTTTTAACATGCCAATTCCACCGAAGTACAAACACTAAAAAAATAAAAAGTAAAATTGACATTCTCATCCATAAAAGGATCATAATGTATCCAACGTATTTCATATCAGAAAACATCTATTGAGGCAACAATATAGTTGTATAAGTTTCATAGTTTGATACATAAGTAAAAGAACTAACAGGTTATACTTTTCCTAAAAATGTAATGACAGTAAATACATGATGATGAACAAAAGAGATCATTTCGGAATAAAGAATAAAAGAAATTAATCAGACCTATATTTACACATACTAAAATCCCAATAAATAAGAAATTCAAAATTTAATAAGTTTCGAAAACAGAAACAAATATAGGATATGGGTTCTAAGAAGGAAGGAGTGCGGGATGTTTACCTTTTTCCAGGCAACAAACTAGGGACGTCAACGAGCTAGTCACGATGAGCTTCTTCCAATACCACAAGCCAAAGACTCACTTTTTCCTCCAACCTTTTTTTTTATTCCAAAAGATCCCCCTAACATTGAAGGCAAGAAGGATTTATATAGAGGAAGAGATAGGACACGATTTTGAGGGGGAAACGGAATAAATTTTGAAATTCAAAATATAAATATTTTCCAAAAGATAAGGCTTCCAGCTCCATTTACTACCACTCTCATACAACTCCTCAACGGAAAAATGGTTTGAGCCGTTCAATTCCTTGGTGAAGGATTAAGAACACTTGAGATAGAAACGCTTGGAAAGCTTGACAACGACTCTTGGCATCGGAGGACAAGGAGAGAGGAGACGCAGGTCGGGTTGCATTTGGTCGTTGTCTTTTCTGGACTGAGTTCTGTGATTCAATTTTTTTGATGAAGAAGAAGAGACGTACAAGGGGTTGGGTCGGTTTTGTGTTGTGTGCTGTTTGTATTGGAGTGTTTGGGTTGGTTATTTGCTAGAAATGAGCCTGGATTATTTAATAGGAGATTGGGCTGAAGGGTTAGGTAATTAGGAGTGGGATGGGCTGATGGGAATTGGGATTAGAATGAGTAATTAGGTTGACTGAAAATCATTAAATGGCTGCTAGAAATTGCAAACTAAAAGGCCCAAAAGTGGTTTGTCATATGGGTTTAATGATTTCGCTAATAACTAAATAATCGAAATTTATACAAATTAATTAATGATGTTCTTAATCTTAATAAAATAAAATAATTATTTTAATTGTAAACTAATTAACATAAAAATATAAATTATTTTTAGACCACACTAGTTGTCTAAATATTTTACTAAAACTAAAATCTTTTTGAGATGATTTTTGAATAATCATAAAATATTATAATTATATACATGACCATGTAAAATATATATATTATCTAACTTATAAAAATGACAAAACTATCAAAAAAATAATCTTGAAAATATTTTGCGTTTTGATAAAACTAATTATTCTAAATCGTTTGGGGAATTAAGAAGGTCAAAAATTAATTTGTATTGTGAAGAGTCTTAATTAAGTGTCAACAAGAATATGATCCCCAAACATACACTATAATCACAATCACAAGCATATCATCATGATCACACATTTACATCATGATTTCATGGCGATGTCGTTCATTTATCTCATTTACAAAAAGTGTGATGAATATTGTAACATTCATGCATATACAAGTATCACAATGAAGTAAGAACATACATATATCACACAAACATAGAATCACAAATATCACCTACCTCAAAGAAAGCTTGAAACCCTAACAAACTTGATCCTCCCTTTCCGGATTCATTCCTATTTTTCTTGGTCTACAAATAACTACAATAATACATGAATCAACAAACAATTGCTAATTACCCGAGACTATAACAATTTTACGAATCTTAGATCAAATTCATGATCCCAAGTAACCAATTTATGGTTGTTTGTACTACAAAATTCATAACAAATCACTTCCTCATCATTACAAACCTATTCTATTGTGTTCTATGGATCAAAAAACAAATTCAAGGATTGAAAAACTTTCTTTTAGCCTCAATAGTAGTGAAAAATGAGTAAAAATTGTCAGGGGCCGTTCCTTAGCTCTATAAGTCGAAAAGTGTCAAATAAGGTTGTTAAGGAGTTTATTTTATTTTGTGTCTGCGCGCAATAGTGGCGGCATTAGGACGGCTCAATTCCCCGCCAGGGCGGTATTCTCAGACCTGTGAGCTCCCTCAAGAATTTCCAAAACCCTATCTCAGAACACACCTCTAACCCATGACACTCAAAAAATACCCATTATGCTAAGTTTGTATATCGGAGATCTACTCACGCAAATTCAATTTCATAAATTCGTACGAGTTTGTTAATGAGTCATATAACACCTCATGTAATCAAATTCTTAATTAAGTCACTTATTTGTTACCATATTTCCCTGCACCCTAAAGACTCCAATTTCCTACGAATCAAGACAATGTTGGAAAAATCCAAATGCTACTAAAAAGTTTTTCCGGGCCTAATTTTTCCCCATTGGTATTTATTTAACAATGTAAATTTTTGTTACAATAGATACCAATTTACCCATCACTCATCCCTGAGTTACCAACTTAGGAAAAAAATCGAAGGGGGAAAAAGGTAGTACCTGATTTCACGAACGATTGAGAATATTTTTCTTGCATGTCCTTCTCGGTCTCCCAAGTAGCTTCCTCAACTAGGCAATGCTTACATTGAACCTTCACGGACTTAATCTCCCTGGTTCTCAACTTGCTCACATCACGATCAAGAATAGCAATCAGTTCCTCCACATATTAGAGGTCTTTGTCTAGCACATTGAGTCCCACTTAATGATATAATCCTCATCATCATGGTACCTCTTCAACATGGATACATTAAATACCAAATGAGCATTAGATAGATTAGGGGTAGAGCCAATCTATACTCTATTGGCCCTGCACATTCAAGAATCTCAAATGGACCAATGTACCTAGGAATTAGCTTACCCCTCTTACCGAATCTCATAACCCCTTTCATGGGTGATACCTTAAGAAAGACGTTCTCTTCAGTCTGAAATTCCATGTCTCTTACCGTATGAACCACATACTTCTTTTGTCTACTCTGGGCTGCTAAAATCTTAGCTTGAATACTCCGAACCATATCTTAAGCATCCTTCACTAAATCTACCCCAAAGGTTTCACATCTCCAGCCTGAAACCAACATATGTGTGATCTACATCCACTTGCATACAATGCCTCAAATGGTGTCATATAAGTGTTTGATATAACTATTATTATAAGAAAATTCACACAAAGATAAGAATTTATCCTAATTACCTCCAAAGTCGATCACATATGCTCTCAACATGTCTTCCAAACTTGAATAATCCTCTCTAATTGTCCATCTATCTGTGGATGAAAGTTTATACTAAAAGTGAGTTGGGTGCCCAATTATCGTGTAATTTCCTCTAAAACATTGAAGTGAATTGGGTACCACAATCCGAAATGATAGAAAGGGGAACTCCATGCAACCTCACTATCTCTTTAACATACACCTTAGCCAATTGTTCAACATTATAATTCGTTCTCACTGAAATAAAAAGGGTTGACTTAGTCAATCTATCAACCACTACCCAAATAAATTTGAACTTCCCCAAAGTCCTTGGAAGACCAACCATAAAGTCCATGGATGTTCTTTCCCACTTCCATTTTGCAATTGGCATCCTTTGAAGCAAACCTGACGGCCTTTGACGCTCATATTTCACTTGTTGGTAATGTTGAAACTTTGCTACAAATTTTGCGACGTATTTCTTCATACCCGGCCAACAATAAATTTGTTTCAAATCTCTATACATCTTGGTCACACCCGAATGAATAAAATATTGTGAGCCATGAGATTGTACCAACAATTTTTGAATCAAGTCATTAACTCGAGGAACACAAATTATCCCTTTGACAGTGAGCATATCGTACGCATAAAGGGTGGCCTCTTGTGCCTTACCATTTGCCATCTTCTTGTTGAGTTCGTTCAAATTTTCATCCTCAAATTGCCTGGCCTTGATCTCCACAATGAAGGTGGCCTTAACTTCAATGCTAGCCAACACCCCACCCCTTTAGAATACCCAGCAGTATGAACTTGGACTCTAAGATGTGAATTTGTTTGGCTAAAGGTATCTTGGTTATACTCAATTAAGGTAAGCTACCCATACTTACTGCCTTTTGGCTTAAAGCGTCTGCCACAAAATTAGCCTTGCTCGGATGGTATTGAATGGTCACATCATGATCCTTGAGTAACTATATCCATCTTGGTTGTCTCAAATTCAGATCCTTCTATGTAAATACATGTTGCAAACTACAATGATCTGTAAACATTTCACACTCAATGCCATAGAGGTAATGTTGCCAAATCTTTAGAGCAAACACTACCGCTACCAACACTAAATCATGTGTTGGATAGTTCTTCTCATGCGCCTTCAATTGACGTGAGGCATAAGCTATAACATTCTTTCTCCACATCAACACAACATCCATACCAAAATGAGAAACATCACAATAAATGATAAAATGGTTACCTTCAATCGGTAATGCTAGAATGGGCACAGTGGTCAAGACAGTCTTGAGCTTTTGGACGCTCTCTTCACATTTTTGCAGTCAATTCAAATGGTATCTCCTTCTTAGTCAAACTATTTAAGTGGATAGTAATGGAAAGGAAAAATTCTTAACAAACCGATGATAATAACCAGCGAGTCCAAGCAAACTCATGACATACATCACTGAACTAGGCCTAACCCAATTGTTAACCGCCTCAATCTTTTGAGGATCTATTATTACTCCCTCCTTTGAAACTACCTGCCCCAAGAATGTAACTGATTTCGACAAAAATTCACACTAAGAAAATTTAGCATGCAAATTTTGCTTCCCAAAAACACCCAAAACAGTGTGATGATGGTTGGCATGCTCATATTCACTTTTCGAATAAATCAAAATATCATCAATAAATACTATCACAAATTAATCTAAAATTGTCTTAAACACCCCATTCATCAAACTCATGAATGTTGTGGGCGCATTGGTCAATCCGAACGACATAACCAAAAATTCATAATGCCTATAGCGATTTCTAAACGTTGTCGTGCGAATATCCTCTCGCCTAATTTTCAATTAATGGTACCCGAATCTTAAATCGATCTTATAGAAAATTTCTCTCCCTTAAAATTAGTCAAGGAGATCATCTATTCAAGTAAAGGGATACTTGTTCGGAATACTGACTCTATTTAATTGTCAGTAATCTATACACGTTTTCATTCTACCACCCTTCTTCTTAAATAAAACTGGAGAACCCTATGGGGAAGCACTAGAGCGAATAAGTTCCTAATCCAGAAGCTCTTGGATTTGACACTTAAACTCTCTTAATTCTTATGGATCCATGTGATATGGAGGGATGGAAATGGGGCGCCTGTCAGGATCTAAATCAATACAAAAATCTATATCTCTATCCGGAGGCATACCAGGCAAGTCATTAGGAAACACCTTACTAAATTCGGACACCACATGAATAGACTCAATAGAGCCTCAACCTCATCATCCCTAATATGATCCAAATAACCAAACATCCATGCTCTACTAATTTACTAGCCCGAATGGAGGATATAATCTTAACTTTCTTAGGCTTGTACATCCCTTCCCACTCTAACCTTTCCCTTCCCGGAATTTCTAGAATTATAGACGTGGTATTACAATAAGCATAACATAATTTGGGAACAACCAAGTCATGCCTAAGATTATGTCAAAGTTAATCATATCGAAGGTAAGTAGAACCCGAATCAAACAACACATTAGATCGAGTTATCTTGCCAAAATGTGGCAAGATGATCCAATTTTTATGCTGGAACATGGCAACTGATCCCAGTTAGCTTGTCAGAATGTGACAATCCGATCACTAAACACATAGCACAATCAAAATCGCTAGTATATCATCAAGATACTACATTTACATCATGATTTCATGACAACATAATTTATCTAACTCATTTACAAAATGTGTGATCAATATTGCAACATTCATACATATACAAGTATCATGATGAAGAATTCGTTTCGCTTGTTCTTTCTCTACAAACAATCACAATAATATGGGAATCAACAAACAATCACTAATTACCCAAAACTATAACAACTCTACGAACCCTAGATCAAATCCATGATCCCAACTAACAAATTTAGGGGTTATCCACCATAGAATCCATAACAAATTACTCTCATCATTATTAACCCATTCTATTACGTTCTATAGATAGAAAATGGATTCGGGGAGTAAAAACTTACCTTTAGGCTCAAGAATGGTAAAAACTGAGTAGAAATCATTTGGGGATCATTACCTAGCTCTTAAAGTTTAAAGTGTCAAAAAATTTCGTTAAAGGCTTTCTTAACGACTTTAACTTGCGTCTCGTCCGCCACAGCAATACCCACCTCGCCAAGGCGGCAGAATCAACCCCCCGCCAGGGTGGGATTCTCAGACTAGTGATCTCCCTCAAGAATTTCAAAAATCTCATTTGCAGCTCACCTCTAACCCACAACGCTCAAAAAATACCCTTTATGCTAAGTTTGATTCTTGGAGATCTACTCACTCAAGTTCAATTCCTTAAAGTCATAGGGGTTCGATAACGAGTCATCTAACACCATATGCAATCAAATTCTTAATTAAGTGACCCGATTGTTACACGATTTTCCTACACCCTAAAGACTCTGATTTCACCTGAATTTGGACAAGGTTGGGAAAATCCAAACGCTACTAAAAAGTTTTTCCCGCCATAATTTTTTCCCGTTGAAATCTCCAATATGAGAAGGGAACAATTGTGATTCTCGAGCGTGATGTGCGCAAGTTGAGGACCAAAGATGTTGAGTCCGTGAAGGTTCAATAGTGGGATAACATGAGTGTCATCACGTTTATTTTTGGATAGTGACAAAATGGTATCAAAGCCTCAGTTTCATAGGTCTTGCGTGTGTACATGTAGAGTCTAAGTAGAGTCTCAAGGATTAGTACGGAGACGTCTATACTTATCTTCGAGAGGCTATAGTGACTTTTAAGAAAAATCTTCACTTCTTGGATCTCTAATCATGCGTACTTGGTCCAGTTTTGATTCTTATGGCTTCACTCCATTCAATTTTACTTATAATGATGACTGATGTGTGATTTTTTATGTGAGTAATTGATGTCGTGTATGGTCATAATGTTAGATCTTGTATTTAAGGGGAATGTAATTTACATATGGAAAGGATGCCTGGTTAGATTTATAATGTTTTAAGGGGTTGTGTAAGGTAAGTTACCCTAGTAGAGTGAATAGTACTTGGTGGTATATACAATATTTAGAGTGGTTTAACAATTGCAAGTGTAATAATTAATGGAATGATTGAATAATGGACATGTAACTTAGGAAACTACAATTAGTAAAGTTACCATAACATGAATGGATAGCTTAGAAATTAAAAAAAATAATGATGCACCAATTGAGGTTAAAATTTCTACTATGAGTTTATTGATTATGTGTACATATAAATGAAAACATAATACAACTACTACAATTGTATCGATTGACCTGATCTAGGAAGGATGCATATCGCTTTGGACGAGAGACAAAACAAATTTTGTAGTGTATGTTAGTTACTTAATATGGAAGAAATGTGTAGGCTATTTGGGTACAATATTCTCGTTATTTATGATGGTTCTAGTGGTGGATTTAATAGACTTCACAATGTTGTCCTAGTGGTGGATTTGACAAACTTTACAATGTGGGTATATGAAAATGGATACGTTGATGTCAAGTGTGATTACTAACTACTTAAAGAGCTATCAGTTGTATCCGTCATGACCCGACAATATACCCTAGATGAAATGGTATCCTTAAGTCGTGAAACGGCGTATTCAACCTCTCAGAGGTCTTATACAATCCTTAGACATCATTCATTGCATATATATACATACATACATACATATATATATATATATATATATATATATATATATATATGAAAAGTAGTGCACAGTTAAAACTTTTCACAACAATAGTTAAAATTTCTTTCATAGAAAACATAGGAAATGCTAAATCTCTTTGTAGCCATCTTAGACACATGAATTATATTGGGTCACAACCCATACATTAATGAAATTGAAATACTAAAGTCTATTACAACATGTTTAAAAGGAAAAGCTAAACATAAACATGTCCTCGAATCATGTGAGGACATACCAAGACTTGCTTAGGACAATGCTATTCCTAAGCTTCCAAGAGACTCTTCTCAATTGCAATCTACACCATAAAAGATAAAACAACATATGAAATTAGTACATTGGATGCAATAAGTATGGTTCCATGCAATAATACCATGCTTAACTTGCTTAAACATGCTTTTTAGGCTCTTTTCAAGAAAACTTCATAAAATAAGTATAAGAACCACTTTCAGCAAAACCTTGACATATAAGATACATTCCAAGTAATCTACAATATAGTATTAACATCACTTCAAACCATATAAGCATATAACTCTACTTAAGTAAGACAAGAAGAGACGCCTATACACACTTCTCAAGCATACCTAAATAATTCTTAAGGCTACCTAAGATAAGATTATTCACTTTTTATTAATTAGACTCTCTACTTAAGGTTACTCTAAGCCTCACTTGAGTAAGACATGTAGAGACCACCCATACACCCTCTTCAAGACTACCTAAGCAATCCTCAAAGCTACCCTAGATAGGAATCCTTTTATTCAACTTACATTACCAAAGTCATAATCATTCACTAAATCAATTAATATACAATTAAGCATTTAAAGAACTTCACATAATGGTCTTGGAGAATGCCTAGGGAAATCACATCCTAGCATCTTCAAATCCTACTCGTCCCATGTCTACATAGCGTCCCATTCCACTACCGAAATGTTGTAGAACTTCTCCAACACTAGAATGCATCCCATATGATGATAATACACATTAACCGACATATACCATACTAGCTAGGCATGGATTTCGGAGTCTATCCTACTCCGATGGAGGGTGTTCTACTTGCCAAAGGTAGAAATAGGACACATCCCATGTAGGCACATGGTTAAGGAATATCAAGATATTCTTTGTACTCTAGTCTCAACTTAAGTAGAGTCACTACCACAAGCTTATTCACTCAGTGCTAGCCTTACTTCTCATAGAGTAAGTTCAATCACAATAAGGCATATGAAAAGGCAACACTTCTAATCTTAACAACACACAATACCTCTAACAAGGATGGGTCCTCAAGGGTTGTCACTCAATGGTCCAAAGGGTAGCTCAATGACTTTCTTAGATATGGTTTCAAGCTGTTCCAGCCAACTTGTCCCTAAGTGCATCATTCTCACAAAAAGGATACCATTATGACTTTTAACTTCAAGAATTTTATAAGCTTCATTTGTATTGAATGTTCCAAGTTATTGACCCTCTTTACATATTCAAGGTCATTTACTAGTCATACTTAGAAGGGTACCATATTAAGTCTACCGATCCTAGACTTTCATTAAACATTCATCCATGCACATGCAAGACAGGTGGTAAAGCCTACTAAGTCAAGATGTTCATATTCACATACTTAGCATGTATCAAGTAGAGGGACATAGTCTACCAATCAAGACACACAGCTGATCATTACATCAACTATACAATAATATTCAAGTGTCATTTAGGAACAACCAAGTCTACCAAGCAAGATACACTAGCAACACAACTAGAGACATCACCTAGTCTACCATGATCGCATAAAATCAATTAGAAGAAATCACACTTTAACCTCACATATACACATATACACATAATCATCCTTCACCTTGATCACCTATATAAGGTATTACATGATAACATTATAATTAATATATAATTCAAACAATAATGCTGACAAGGTCATGTTCATAATAAATATAACACATCAGCACTGCCACAATAAGTGTACCATACGATCTACAATTCAATAACTATACTACACAATATAGAAAGAATTAGGTCATCTTACCACCATTCCATCATCAACACCACCAATCCTTAGCCTTCTCAATCAATTCAATTAACAAGGGCTATTACTAATAGTTATATACACCAATCTAATCCAACATTCAAACCATACAATGATCCAACAAGATACAATATGAAAATCATCAAAGTAAGGCAACTATACACAATTCTACCATGACAAATACATCATTCAATAGTCCAATACAATCTACACAATAATCCAATATAATTAAGCCATGATCAAATCACCCATATTAGAGCCAAAATTAGGATTTCATGAATGGCATAGGTTCATAGAGATTTTCATCTAGAAAAATCAGTTAACATCAATTCCATCATAAATCATTGATTGAAATCATTTTATACAAGAACCCATGGCTAGAATTCAATTTAGGAAAATAGATGTTTTGAAAGTCTTTGAAAAGCCCTTGGAACTTGGATCCTTGATGAAAGAAAATTAAAGAATAAAACACTATACCTTAATTGAAGATAAACCACAAAAATGATGAACATTCAATGGAGAAATCAAGCTTTTAGCTTCAACCTTTCTTCTAGCTTCAATGGAGTTCTAGAGGATTCCATTTGGGGTCTTGGGTTTTGATTTTGAATAATAGAATCAACTGTAGGTTATAGACTTATAAATTTACTTAAAATAACCAAAAACACCCTAAGTAACCGCCCAATATATTATTTGGATTCTAGGTGAATTTCCTTCTAAGCCCCTCACTTGTCCGAGACACCTGTAGAAAATTAAAGGTGTCAATCAACGGAATGCACCCTCCTTCATTTGAATGAAGAGCCATACTGGTGAGTGTCCCACCACTAAGTTTGGAGAAACGTACCCCTTTGATTAGGCAGCGTGGTTTGAGACTGATTTTGGCTGCAAGCAAAGGTTTGGGTCTACTTCAAGGACTCTTAGGTCAAAATGGGGAGTCTTGCCAAGACATTTCAACCCTAAACACGCTAGTCTATATGATAGGAATCTCTCTAATCAATTTGAAATCAAATTAACACTTAAAACATGCCAAGGCACACCAGAACACACAAGCGCGTCTCAAGGCTAACTTTCAACTGTCTTGGACGTTTCACTTCCAAACTCTTTTGAACTCAACACAATGCCTTTTAACACTATATTTAACAATTTTAAGACCTTTTTACCTCATGACACACATGTTAGGCTTTAGTTCACCTTAGTTCATTTTATAGGTGGTTGTATAATGAGATTCGATGTTGTATTCCATTTGAGAAATCAACTAGTTTGTTACAATGAACACTTGGGTTAAACATTATTTATAAGGAATATTTTAGTTGTGGATGGTTGATACGGTATTAATGTGTTAAGTTGAAAAGTGTATCCCAAGTGTTCTAAATAAGGATCGGTGATTTTATCTTAAGGTCCAAGGGAAATGGATAGATACAAGAATGACAAGTTTATAGGTAAATAAAGTCCCAAAGAGTAAACTTTTTTTATGTTAATTGAATATTTTAGTAAAAAGTGCATATAAAAGTGGGTTAGTCCTTTGGATTTGATTGGTATAACTGATATTAAGATGTCATATTGATGAAAAGGTTGACTTCTTGTGATGATAAAAGCTAACTGAGCATAATGGTAAGAAGAGTTTGTGGTGGATTTTGATTGAGATGCAAATATATAATAAGGATTGTTGGTTAAACGAATTTGGTATTATAATGACGGCTTGCGAGTACTTAAGGCTATGGTTTGATATAATTTGGTTAGCAACTTGATTGCATGAAAATTTATAGGAGGTGCTGAGACATGGCTTGAAAAAAATTTGAAAGAAGTTTGAGTCATAAATGAAAAGAATTAGTGTAATGTAGTTTAGTCTTGGAAAGAGGCGATCAAGAACAAAGATATTTACTTTAAGTGCAAGGACAAAAGTTGTATCTTCAAATAGTAGAAAATTGAGTTCAGAGACGTATGATTCAATCTATTTTGCTCTATTTATGATAACAGTGTCACGTATTCATCAAATTGGTTAAAAACTGTTGGATGAAATTTGAGAAAGAAGTGTACAGACATTCAACTCGAGTGTGATGATAAATTATTTTGTGGCTTTGAGATTTATAATGACTATGTTATGATTTTTAGTGAAAGATACGATAAGGTTGATGGAAAGGATATCAATGACAAGTTAAAATACATGAGTTCATAAAAATCATCAAAGTATGAGTTAATGTTAATAGATAAAGGGCTCATGAGCTATATAGTTTTCCAAATTCAAGTTTTTATGGTGAGTTTAGGTTTGTGGTTGTGTGTTTTGTCAAGGTATGAATTGGTAATGTAAGAAATGATCGATCGCATTGAGTATGAAGCATTTGGAATGACTTGAAAAAATAATTTGAGTAGTAAATTTGATTAATTTTGATTGTTATATCTAAGAGGATTTCACCTAACGTTTTGATTTTGAGAATAAGGTAAAATATTATGAGTTGTTAGTCAAAGGATAAGATTGGTAAGCGATTCATCCAAAGGAACAAGAGTTTGATGTATTGAAGAGTTCAAGATATTTAATATTTTTTGTCATGGGAAGAATTTAAGAAAAGTGAAATAATAAGAACTCTTGTATAAGCCCTTGATTTGTAGTTGAAGAATTTATTTATTTTTAGCTATGAGGTTTGGTATAGACTTACTAGGAAGTTATCTTCGACTTTTCTAAAGATTAAGTTTTGGTTGGGTGATAAGCAAATATTTTGGAAGATTCTGTGTGATTATGTCAAGCTAAATTGTTCAAATTATGATAGGTATCTTATTTATGTTCAACAGCGTGGACCTACAATTTTATTTGATTAATGAGGATTTGAGGGGATTGAAACTACTTTGATAATGAGATGATAGAGACTGTTATAATGTGTTGCATAGGCATTCGATAATGAGTAGAGGTTATAAGTTTATAGTATACTAAATTATTAGAGTAACCAAGAATTTCTAAGTTTTGATGTGAGTCTATGATGATTTATAATATTAGTTGAAATTAGATATCTAGAAAAAATTACGCGGAGTCGACATTGAGTGTGATTAAATTGTTGTATCTTGTGGTAAAATACTTTTAGATCTAAAATTAATGCTATATGTCTTGGGTATGATATGTATTTGTCATGAAATGGTTAAATGGAAAGAAAGAGATCCATAGTTCAAAAATTTTAGAGGCTACAATATGTTTGCTAAGGAAATTATGATACCAATGACAATTTGGGAGTAAGGTAAATGACAGGTGTGGTTATGATATTTGTTGATATTAAGAGTGTTGACTTTAATGGAGTATTGCGAGAAAGTATGTTGGATTTGATGAATAAAGTATTTGTTATGTTTTAATGAGGAACATATTAGTTAATTGTGGGTGACTAAAAATCAAGGACATGGAGTCATATAAGTGGAATTGTTTGATATGGGTTATATGAAAGGAGTATATTGTTTTATTTGACTTTGTTTTCGTACATTCTTATGTGACTATCTACATCAATTTGCATATAGTTTAGAGTGTGCACGTGCTTTCATATCTTTGGGTGAATTTCTAGTGGTGGATCGGTTGAACGAATCCTGTGATTGTACTCTTCATAGGCTTACATTTTTGGGAACACTTGGCCATTTCAGTTATGTGATACTGTTGTTTGGGATAGTACAAGTATAATAGTGAGTCTACATGCACAACTTGTCTTATGAAAGGTTATTGGAGAGTTATGAATATCTACCTTTGTCGGACAACCTTAAGATTTATCTCATCATCATTATCATTTGTCTATGTGTGATTGAATGTGGGGACCATTGGATATAATTTTATCCTTCTTGAAAGTAATCTACAATCATAGCTAGTGATTAGCATTTTCGATAAGTATTGTTAGAGATTTTGTATACTTGGATGTACCGCTTGTTTGGTGGGTACTTGATCTTGTTATTCTTTGAGTGAGATAAATTGAATTCTCTCTTGATGAGTACATGATGTATAAAGATCATATTTTTATAATTTAAGCTAGTGAAAAGATTGTGTTGTAAAAAAGAAATCTTGATAAGATATGTGATGGTTTGTGCATTATAAGTGTCTTGTGATCGATTTGGCTTACTTCTGATTGTAGTCAGTATTGATTCAGAAGGTTATCTTGGTTACGTAAGAAAATATTTATCATGATACTTGTGTTAAGCTCCAACAGATTTCAGCTTAGAGTAGGTTCATTGGTTAGTATGTGGCTTGATAATCACTCTTGATTTATAGATTTTCCAAAGTTGATTTGGAAGTTTAGTTCTTAGCAGTTTATCTTGAAAAAATAATCTTAAGGAGGAGATCACTTGGAGAGATGAACACTAACTGCTAGGTTATAACTCAAGCATCTGGTAATGTTGGTTATTCTTCTTTCTTTCTTATTTTTTCTTATGCTCGATGAGGAACATGATTTTTACTGGTAGATGTGTAATGACCCACAAGGTCATTTTTGAAAATTTTGAATATTAATTTAACTAGAATGAATTAATCGATGGTTAACTATCAAATAACTAATTTTAATTGATGTTCAATGGGTTAAATTAATAATAATTAATTTAATACCACTTGACTCATATAAAGAAATAATTATTAGGATTAAGAATTTTCGGGTCATAGTTTAAGAAAAGAAGAAGAGAACGAAAATCGCTTGTGGAAAGACAATCGACAGAAAAATCGAAAGATTACCAAATTTGTATGTATTTTCCTTTTAAATTATTATTATAATATGTTGGTTATACATAAAATTGGAAGAATTATATTGGTTGGAAGTTTTAGGGACAAGATATGGAGGTGTCACGACCCAAACCGGATTGCGATTGGCACCCACACTTACCCTCCTATGTGAGCGAACCAACCAATCTAACCTTAACATTTCAATATAATATCAACAATAAAGACCAATTCATTAACTTCTAAAATTCAACATCTATTATTCCCCAAAATCTGGAAGTCATCACCACAAGAACATCTACGATCAAATGACTATACTAAGAGTATTCTAAAAGCTAAAAATACATAAGAAGCTAGTCCATGCCGGAAGTTCAAGGCATCAAGACTTGAAGAAGAAGATCCAGTCCAAGCTAGAAGCATTAGCTCACCCTGAATTTCCGATGTAGTAAGACTGGCTTGAATTACTGTTGAGTTGAACACGATGGCACGTTTGCTGCACTCCACAAATAAACAAGAAGAGAACATAAAAGTAGGGGTCAGTACAAAACACGGATACTGAGTAGATATCATCGGCCAACTCAAAATAGAAATCAATATATATACCAAGTAATATCATAAAATCAACTATGATACTCAACATGTAGCAACAACAAATACTATATCATTAACAATTACCGTCAAGTTCACACATGAGGACTCAAGCCTCGATACCATACTCATTTGGGAATCATGTTCATTAGATTGAGTATATTAACATCTTTCAAGATTCATTATCTTTATTTCTCTTGTGTCGGTACGTGACACTCCGCTCCCTCAATATTCATTAATCCTCTTATGTCGGTACGTGACACTCCGATCCCCTAAATCTATGTGTCGGTTCGTGACACCCGATCCCCTAAATCTATGTGTCGGTTCGTGACTCTCGATCCCCTAAATCTACGTGTCGGTTCGTGACACCCGATCCCCTAATACTACGTGTCGGTTCGTGACACCCGATCCCCTAATACTACGTGTCGGTTCGTGACACCCGATCCCCTAATACTACGTGTCGGTTCGTGACACCCGATCCCCTAATTCTACGTGTCAGTTCGTGACACCCGATCCCCTAATCTCCTTCCATCAATTCATCAAGCCTTCTTCATTACCAAGGCATCATAAATCTCATTACTTTAGTTCATCAAGCCTCCTCCCTTACCAAGGCATCATCATTAAAAAGAGATTAGGTTTTTATCAAGATTTGGGATTCAATAACTTCATCATGCTTAATATAATCACAATTATATAATCACGTTCATGCATGCATACAATTAAGCACATAGCAGGGTTTACAATACTACCAATACATATCATTCTCTATTAAGAGTTTACTATGAAAGCATGAAAACCATAACCTACCTCCACCGAAGAATTGCGATCAACAAGCTATCTTCTCAAAATCCTTGCTATCCTGTTCCTTTCTCTTTCTTTTTCTGTTTTCTCTTTGTTCTTTCTATTTTTCTTATTCAAACCCTCTTTCTTTTACCCTAATTAAAATATAATCAAGTGTAAAAGATGGCAATAATAACCCACTAATTAACTTAAGGTTACCTCTTTTAACCCCCAAGTAATTAGACTTATTAACATTAACCCACTAACCTTATAATTAAAGCAGGAATAGTCAAAAACGTCCCTTAAAACGTATAAAGAAATCCGACCCGGACTGGGATTGCGCAACCTGTGACGGGCCATCGTGCCTGCGACGGTCCGTCCTGCAGGTCGTCGCAAAGTTCAGAGACCCAAATTTCCACCAAGGGTCTGTGACGGTCCGTCCTGCCATTTCGTTACGAAGTTCAGAGAGTCGATTTTCAGTACCCAATTTTCAGTTTTTCTAAGTGTTTTGAAACGAGACACCCTCGACGGTCCGTCGTGCCCATGACGTTCCGTCGTGGGTTCCGTCGTCTCAGCCTGTTTTTCCAGAAATAAAATCTGCTGCTCAAAACAACTAAACAGGTCGTTACATTAGATACCAATTTACCCATCGTTCGTCCCCGAACGATCACCAGAAGGAGAATAAGAGCGAAAAGGAGTACCTGAATCTGTGAACAGGTGTGGATATCTTTCTCGCATATCAACCTCCTTCTCCCAAGTGGCTTCTTCAACGGGTCGATTCTTCCATTGAACTTTGATGGATGCAATCTCCCTTGATCTCAACTTGCGAATTTCTCTATCTAGAATAGCAAAAGGCTCCTCCTCATAGGACAAATTCCCATCAAGCAAAACTGAATCCCAACGGATAATATAGTTTCCATCCCCATGGTATCTTTTCAACATCGACACATGGAATACCGGATGTACTCCGGACAGCCCTGGAGGCAAGGCTAACTCATAAGCCACCTCCCCTACTCGCTTAAGTACTTCAAATGGACCAATATACCTTGGGTTAAGTTTACCTCGCTTACCAAATCGCATCACCCCTTTCATTGGCGAAACCTTCAACAAGACTTGTTCACCCTCCATGAACTCCAAGTCTCTAACCTTTCGATCTGCATACTCTTTCTGTCTACTTTGAGCCGCTAACAACTTTTCTTGAATAGATTTCACTTTATCTAACGATTCTCTCAGAAGGTCAGTACCCCAAGGTCTAACCTCAAATGCATCAAACCACCCAATGGGAGACCTACACCTCCTCCCATATAGTGCCTCAAATGGAGCCATATAAATGCTCGAGTGATAGCTATTATTGTATGAAAATTCCGCTAAGGGTAAGAAGCTATCCCAATGGCCACCAAATTCTATCACGCACGCATGAAGCATATCCTCCAACACTTGAATATTTCGCTCAGACTGACCATCAGTCTGAGGATGGAACGCAGTACTAAGGTCCAACCTAGTACCCAATTCCGCATGCAATGTTTTCCAAAACTTAGAAGTAAACTGCGTACCTCTATCTGATATGATGGATAGTGGAACCCCATGCAATCGAACAATTTCTGAGATATAGATCTTGGCTAACTTCTCGGCATTGTAAGTCACCTTAACCGGAATGAAGTGAGCAGACTTAGTTAACCTATCAACAATTACCCAAATAGAATCAAACTTTCCCAATGTCTTGGGAAGACCAACCACAAAGTCCATTGCAATTCTCTCCCACTTCCATTCAGGAATGGGCATTCTCTGAAGTGTTCCTCCGGGCCTCTAGTGTTCATACTTTACTTGTTGACAGTTTGGACATTTGGCAATAAAATCCACAATGTCACGCTTCATTCTACTCCACCAAAAGTGTTGCTTTAGGTCACGGTACATCTTGGTTGCACCCGGATGTATCGAATACCTTGAACTATGAGCCTCTGTCAGAATAGTGTTGATCAAATCATCGACGCGGGGTATGCATACCTTTCCCTTAATCCTCAAAACACCTTCCTTATCGATTTGTGCTTCCTTAGCCTCTCCTCGCAACACTTTATCTCAGATCCGGATCAATTTTTCATCATTAAACTGCTTTCCCTTAATCTTGTCTAGGAAGGAAGATCTTGCCTCCACACAAGCTAAAAATCCTCCCTTCTCATTTACTTCTAATCTCATAAGGTCGTTAGCCAGAATCTGAACTTCTCTAGCCAATGGGCGTCTAGAAGCTTGCAAGTGAGCTAGACTTCCCATGCTTCCCACCTTTCTACTTAAAGCATCCGCTACAACATTCGCCTTCCCCGGATGATACAAAATAGTGATGTCGTAGTCCTTCAGTAGTTCCATCCATCTCCTCTGTCTCAAGTTCAAATCTTTCTGAGTAAAGACATACTGTAGGCTACGATGATCCGTATGGATCTCACACTTAACCCCATATAAATAGCGTCTCCATTGTTTTAATGCAAACACTACCGCGGCCAATTCCAAATCATGAGTTGGATAGTTACGTTCATGCACTTTTAATTGTCTTGAAGCATAAGCAATCACATTCTTCTCTTGCATTAGCACTGCACCCAAACCCGAATAGGATGCATCACAATAGACAATGAAATTCTTACCTTCCACTGGCAAGGTGAGAATGGGTGCGGTAGTCAACAAAGTCTTGAGCTTCTGAAAGCTTTCTTCACACTCATCCGACCATACAAATGGAACATTTTGCTTAGTCAAGTTCGTCAGTTGGGAAGCAATAGCAGAGAATCCCTTAACAAATCGGCGGTAGTAGCTAGCTAACCCAACAAAGCTCCGTATTTCTGACACATTAGTAGGTCTTACCCAATTCTTTACTGTCTCAATCTTAGATGGATCCACCATCACTCCCTCCTTAGAGACCACGTGTCCCAAGAAGGACACTGAATCTAGCCAAAACTCACACTTGGAGAATTTGGCATAAAACTTCTTCTTCCTCAATAACTCTAACACCATTCTCAAATGCTCCTCAGGTTCCTTCTTGCTCTTTGAGTATATCAGTATATCATCGATAAATACGATCACGAAGAGGTCCAAATATGGCTTAAAAATCCCGTTCATCAAGCTCATGAACGCAGCAGGGGCATTCGTAAGACCAAAAGACATCACTACAATTTCGTAATGCCCATACCTCGTTCGAAAAGCAGTCTTTGGCACATCCGTTGCCCGTATTTTCAATTGATGATAACCGGATCTCAAGTCAATCTTAGAGAAAACACAAGCACCTTGTAACTGATCGAACAAGTCATCAATGCGAGGAAGAGGATACTTGTTCTTTATGGTTACCTTGTTTAGTTGTCTGTAGTCTATACACATTCGAAAACTCCCATCCTTCTTCTTTACAAACAAAACAGGAGCACCCCAAGGAGATGCACTTGGTCTAATAAAGCCTTTGTTTAACAACTCTTGAAGTTGGGCTTTTAACTCTCTTAACTCCGCGGGAGCCATTCTATAAGGGGGTATCGAAATGGGGCAAGTACCCGGTTCAAGGTCAAATACAGAAATCAATATCCCTATCTGGTGGCATACCAGGAAGATCTGCAAGGAACACATCCAGAAACTCACGGACCACCGAAACCGACTCAATCAAAGGTACTTGGGTAGTGTCATCCTTGAGATGTGCCAAGAAAGCTAAACACCCTTTACTAACCATTTTCTTAGCACGAAGAAAGGAGATGATACGCACCGGATTGGAAGTGTAGTCACCCTCCCACACTAACGGATCTGTCCCAGGCTTGGCTAACGTCACCGTTTTAGCATTACAATCCAAGATCACAAATTGCGGAGAAAGCCAAGTCATACCCAGAATTACATCAAAATCATCCATTTCTAAGATAACCAAATCTACATAAGTGTTGCTCCCCACAAAGTTCACCAAACAAGACCTATATACCTTTTCAACTACCACAGACTCACCCACCGGAGTAGAAACACGAATAGGCATATCAAGTAATTCACAATGTAAATTTAGACCATTAGCAAATGAGGAAGATACATAAGAAAACGTGGATCCAGGATCAAACAATACAGAAGCCATGCAATCACAAACCAGAAGATTACCTGTGATGACAGCATCAGATGCCTCCGCTTCAGACCGCCCAGGGAAAGCGTAACAATGGGCCCTATCGTTTGTCTGTCCATTGCCCCTACCATGTTGTGATGTAGTGGCTCCAGTTTGCCCATCACCTCGACCATTTTGGTGACCACCATTACCTCGACCACCACGTCCTCCAGAATAACGGCCTCTACCATGACCACCTCTACCTCTAGCCATTGGGGGTCTATAACTCTGTTTTGGACAATTCCTCCTAATATGTCCAGTCTCCCCACATCCATAACACTCTCTGGAGTCAAGCATAGGTCTCTCAGAGAAGTGTTGACCAGTCTGAGGTGGACCCCCAACTACAGTCTGTAGTGAAGACTGAATTGGTCGAACTGAGTAACCTCCGGAACCCTGTCTTCTAGAGTAAGGACCATTAAACTCACCTCCCTTTCAAAACCTCTTTGATATCGATGCCATGGTGAATTCATCTGGCTTCACTCCTTCCACCTCTACCACGAAATCTACCACTTCTTAGAAGGATTTTGCCGTAGCCGCTACCTGTAAGGCTGAAATCCGCAACTCTGACCTCAACCCCTTCACAAAACGACGAATCCGCTCTTGTGGACTGAAACAAAGTTGGGTGGCATATCTGGATAGTGCACGAAACTTAGCCTCATATGCATTGACCGACATCCTACCTTGCTCTAGGCTCAAGAACTCATCCCTTTTCCTATCCCTCAATGTCCGAGGGATATACTTCTCCATAAACAAGCTAAAGAATGACGCCCAAGTCATAGGTGGTGCTTCTGTTGGTTGACACTCAACATGTGACCGCCACCACATTTTGGCGTTCCCTTGAAACTGATAAGTCACAAACTCAACACCAAACCGTTCTACTATACCCATCTTGTGTAGTAGCTTATGACAGTCAACCAGAAAATCGTAAGCATCCTCAGATTCCGCACCCTTGAAGACTGGAGGTTTCAATTTCAAGAACTTACTGAAAAGTTCATGCTGATCATTTGTCATTATAGGCCCAGTAGTCAGACGTGGAAACGTGCCTATGTCCAATGAGGCATCCATACGAGGAGCCATAGTGGCTGCATGTTGTACCTCTGAAACCGGAGGTGTTGGTGCAGAAAACACTGGAGGTGACATTCCATTCTCAATATTATGCTTAAAATAATCATTTTTAATATATAAATTTTAATTTTTATTTATTTTAAATTTGAATTACGTAGTAATAGTTAGAGTTTGACGTAAATTTGAATTGCATGAATTATAAAAGTTTTTCTTATTTACAGGTTTTCCGTCTTTGTTTCTTCTTATTGATCCTTCTTATCTTTTTAATTTGGTATTTATAATAAAATTTATTCTAATTTTATGGTGCTGACATGTGTCTGTTTTTTCTTTCCTATTATATATAAATAGATTATTATCAATCTAATTGTGTCCCTAATATTTCAATTCAACAAAATTTAGTTAATAAAATTATATATTTTTTAAATTGGTCAACATAAAGAAATTAATTGAAAACTCTTATTAAGATAATCATTAAGAAAATGCAAAGAAACTTACAAAAAAATATATTTTACTTTTATCCGATGTTTTTCAAAAAAAAAGAAAGAAACAATATTAATAAGAACACATAGTGAAAAATAAGTAAATTTAAAATATACACTTTTCTATATCAATTTCACACATGCTACATTAGTATAAATATGTTAGGATATATGAGTACTAAAAATCTTTACTTTTTTTTTAGTTACTAAAATTAAAAGAAAAACCAAATAATTAAAATCAATATTTTACATACTAAATATTCTTATTAATTATTCTGGTCATTTTTGTTGTTAACCCATAAATATATATATCATCATAAATAACCAAAATATGAAAACAAGAATAGACTTGGACAATAATTGTACTCAAACATTAAATAAAGTATGGGTTGTTTAAACATGAAATAAACCATGGTCTATTATAAAATCACCAGAATAAATATGACTATAAAAGATCTAAATATAAAGTTTGTATAAAGATTTGAACGTATTTCATATTACAACATTAATAAATATTAACGGGTTAAACACATACAAAATTTGACAACTTCAATATATTGCAATCAATGCTTTTTTTTTAATAATGACATTAAATTGTACAAAAAGAGTAAGTGTTATCCCTTGTGAAGATGCATCCATAAAAAATAATCAAGAACCATGAACTTAAAACAACGAAACGAAGACTCCACTTTTTTGCTATTTTCTTTATTCTGTACTTTTTTGTTTTTGCTGAATAGAAAAATACTTTTGGTGTGTTTGTACGTGTGTTATTTTGGGAGAGAAAATATTCTTTTGGTGGTTTTGTTAAATGTTTGTAGTGTGAGTGTGGTGTATAGATTGTATTTCTTCCTTTTCTCTCTGTGTGTGTCCACCACTCCCGACCTTGAGGCGTTGTGCCTCTAGGTCCCTCCATCCCGCCACCTCAAGGTACCGGGCTCCGAGGTCCCCCAAATCCTGACCTTGGGGCGTCGTGCCGAGGTCCCCCCCTGCCCGCGACTTCAAGGGGTCTTGCTATGAGGTCCACCCCACCTCTTTGACCTCGAGGAAGTTGTGTCCCGAGGTCCACCCCACCCTTAACCTCGAGGCATTGTACTTATATGTAAGTGTGGATAACCACACACCTCACGGTCAATATGCCTGCTAAAATATTATTGTGCAAGTTACGAAACAAATTATTATAAATCATAATATCAACTTAAAATAAAAACAAATTCTATTTTATTGGCTTACTAACTTTTATCGACAAACGGTATTTTTGGAATTTTAATTTTTTCTTCTTTATTTGGTCCTTGTAATCTTTTGCTTTAAGGGTGTACTTTTTCTTTAGGACAAATTACAAAAAAGCACACTTTTTGTTTCACTTATTTATATTATCCTCTATTACTTTTAAAAATCTTCAAAATCTCTTTTTTTTTCTCTTTAATGTATTCAAGCTGCATATTAATGTATCTCAGTCAGTATTTAATGTATCTGAGCTATATATTATATATGCGAGCTAGTTTAAATATATCCGAGCCAATATTTAATGTATGTGAGCTACATATTGATGTAGCTAAGACAATATTTAATGTATCCGAGCTTCAATTATTGTATCCAATTTTTTTTTTAAACTTTTAAGGGATTATTTTAATTAGAAACTTATTAGGGATAGATTGTAATTTCATTTTAAAACTATAGAATTTATGTAATGTATACTCCTCTTTATTAGACCAAAAAACCAATTAATATTTACCTAGTGACTCATATCTCCAATCAATTTTTTATAATAGAATTTTCATCATACTACAATTATTTCTCTTATTTCTTTTTGTTGGTTATAAATTTAAAAATAATATAAATAATACTATAGATCACAATGATTAACAATATAAGTATGTAAAAATAATATAACAAAATTAATTGACTCTTTATATTCTATTGGTATCATTTTTTAACATATATTATTTGAAATTGACGTAAATATTAGAAGTTATATGAAAAAATTCGACCGACTCTTGACATTCTATTGGTACTAAATTAAATGGGTTAGACGATAAACATATATTATTTGAAATTTACGTAAATATAATAAATTACAATAATTACAATTTAGAGAAAAAAAACTAAAATAATCACTGACTCCAAAAAATTTACCAATGCCGCATAATTTGGGACATGAAAAGTAACATATTAATTGAAAATTAAAAATGTGCTATAAATTTAAAATAATCAACAATTTGATATAATTAAAAGACATAAAAATAGTTAATTTTTTCAATCCTATATATTCCACATAAATTGAAACAAACAAAGTATTATATATTACGTTAATTAAAGCGTATAGTATTTTTGAAAAATCATATAATTTAATAGATAACTTCTCAAATATCAGATATCACATAAATTGAGAAAAAATATTAATACATATTGGGCCCCATGCTGACATGGGATTGTGTATCTAATTTTTAGATAAGTATCTTTACTTCAAGAATTTTATTTTAATATTTCATTTTATTTTTTATCAACAAAAAAAAATAACATTATTTGATTAGACAAGTGTAACGACCTGTTTAGTCGTTTTGAGCAGCAGATTTTAATTCTGGAAAAGCTGTCTTGATCGACGGACCCCATGACGGACCGTCGTAGGCACGACAGACCGTCGAGGGTGTCTCATTCCAAAATACTTAGAATTCTGAAAATTAGGTACTGAAATCGACTCTCTGAACTTCGTTACGAAGTGGCAGGACGGATCGTCACAGGCATGACGGGCAGTCACAGACTCTTCAGTAAATTTCAGTCTCTGAACTCTGTGACGGAAGCAGCAGGACGGACCGTCGCAGTCACGATGAACCGTCATAGGTTGCGTAATCCCAGGCTGAGTCGGATTTCTTTAAATGTTTTAAGGGACATTTTGGACTATTCCTGCTTTAATTATAAATTTAGTGGTTTAATATTAATAACTCAATTACTTGGGGGTTAAAAGAGATAACCTTGAGTTAATTAGTGGGTTAATTCCTCATCTTTTGTACTTAATTATATGATAATTAGGGTAAAAGAAAGAGGGTTTGAATAAGAAAAATAGAAAGAACAAAGAGAGAGAGAGGATCGAACGAGAAAAAGGAGAAGCGAGAAGAAGAACAAAGCTTTGGGAACTTGCTTGCTTGATCACTAATCTTCGGTGGAGGTAGGTGATGGTTTTTATGCTTTTCATAGTAAACTCTTAATAGCGAATGATATGTATTGGGTAGTGTTGTAAACCCTTCTATATGTTTAATTGTATGCTTGCATGAATGTGATTATGTAATTGTGGTAAAATAAGCCTGATGAGGCTATTGAATCCTAAATCTTGAAAAACCTCTTTGTTAATGATAATGCCTTGATATAAAATAAGGCTTGATGAACTAAAGTAATGAGATGATGATGCCTCGGTATAAGAGAAGGCTTGATGAATTGACAGAATGAGATTAGTGGAGCGGGTGTCACGAACCGACACGTAGAATTAGGGGATCGGGTGTCACGAACGGACACGTAGAATTAGGGGATCGAGTGTCACGCACCGACACATAGAATTAGGGGATCGGAGTGTCACGTTCCGACACATAGTAATAGGGGATCAGAGTGTCACGTTCCGACACCAGGATAGTATGATGAGGATCGGAGTGTCACGTACCGACACGAGAGGAATAAAGATAATGAATCTTGAAAGATGTTAATATACTCAATTTAATGAACCTAATTCTCAAATGAGTATGATATGGAGGCTTGAGTCCTCATGAGTGTACTTGACATTATTTATCAAAGATTCTTGTACATGTTGTTGCTACAGATTGAGTATTGTAGTTGATTTATGATATGATCTGGTATATACTGTTTTCTATTCTGAGTTGGACGATGATATCTACTCAGTACCCGTGTTTTGTACTGACCCCTACTTGTGTGTTTCTTTCTTTGTTATTTGTGGAGTGCAGCAAACGTACCGTCAAGTTCAACTCAACCGTAACTCTAGCCAGTCTTCATTACACCGGATTTCAGGGTGAGCTAATGCTTCTAGCTTGGACTGGATCTTCTCCTTCATGTCTTGATGCCTTGAAGTTCCGGCATGGACTAGTTTTTTATTTATGTTTAGTTTCTTAGATACTCTTAGTCTTAGTAATTTGAGGATAGATGTTCTTGTGATGATGACTTCCAGATTTTGGGGATATTAATTGATAAATTTTAGAAGTTGTTAATTGATTTCATTAATAAGTTTTAGGTCTTCCGCATTATTTTCTGTTTATTATTGGTAAAAGATTGGTTGGTTCACTCACATAGAAGGATAAATGTGGGTGCCATTCACGACCCGATTTGGGTCGTGACAACAAGTACTTAAAATTTTTAGTCATACACATTGTACTCCAAAAATTTATTCATATGTTGAGTTTTTTAAAAAATTTTATCAAATTAAAATTAAACAAATAATTTAAAACAAAGAAAGTATATTTTACTGTGCATAACTGATACTTAGCAAATATGTTAAGAATGGGATTAAGGGCCCATTTGAATGGGCTTAATAAAAACAACTTTAAAAAAGTACTTTTGAAAGTGTTGAAACTTATTTTGAATATAAGCAGTTATGCGTTTGGATAAAAGTGCTGAAGTTAAAAAAAAGTTGTTGATGTGTTTGCCAAATAAGTGCTGATAAACATCTTTTTAAATCAAAATGTCTGAAATATCCTTAAAAGTTGTTAACATAATAAAAGTTAATTAATTTATATTTTACAGCCATAAATAATTATATTTGTGCTATCATTCACATATTTCTTTCTCATCACAAATTATTTATAAGAGGAATATAAACTTATTATAGATTTTAAAGATATATAATTTGAATAGATTAAAGAACGATTTAAGATTTTATTTTAGTTTCATCCATAGGTAATAATAATTGTCTTCATTCACATATTTCTTTATTATCACAAATTATTTATAAGAGGAATATAAATTTTTATTTAAGTTATATCTGCAACTTATTTTACATTTTATTAATATATAATTTGAATAGATCACTTGAAAGATTTAAGATTTATTTGATTTTCATTAATTAGTAATAGTAATTGTCTATTATCCACACATGAAAAGAGAAAATAGAAGAAAGAGATGTTAGGGTTATGTGGGTAATTTGGAGATTGTATAAAAATATTAAGGGCAAAAAGGTAAAACTGTTGTCAACTTAAAACAGCTTATAAGCTGAAAAAAAAAGCACCCCTACCCCAGCTTTTAACTTTTGGCGTAATTTTTTTCAAACTTAAAATAAGTTATTTTGAGTATTGCCAAACAGTTAAATAAGTCAAAAACCAACTTTTAAGTTTGTTTGACCAGCTTTTAAGCTGAACCAAACAGGCTCTAAGCCAAAAGACACTTATAACTAAAAATATTGCACTCTAGGATACAATTTTATTTTACTATATACAAGACACAAAAATAATGTAACTGATAATATTTGTATGAGACTCAACTTATATTGTGCCAGGTGGGAAATTAAGTCCTATTTCAAAAAAATTTCCAAATTTTTTTTTTGTCTTCCTTATAACTTTTTTTCCTCTTTATCACTTTTTTTCTTTGGTTTCTTTTCCAATAATTATTTCAAATATCTACTTCCATACTTTATTATTTTATTCATGGAAAATATGAAATCCATAAAATCTTGTCTTTTTTATTCTATTTCTAACATTTTGATATTTATTTTTCATTTTGATTTAAATTAGTTATATTACTTAAATTAGTTTTACAAAATGAAAAAAAAAATCTTTTGTTTTGCCCACAAAATGTGGCTAGAATTTGACCAAAATGACATTTTACCTATATTATTTTATCTTTTTAAATATTTTTATCATTTTAATTTTAATACCTTTAACTAAAGAATGAAAAAAAAGATTAGTTTATTAAAATTAAAAAATAATATAGATTTTTTATTTTTTTGATCAAATTCTGACCTAATTTTTTGATCATTTAACATTAATTGTTAACATGGATTTAATCAATTACATTTTTCTATTTTATTATAACAATTACTCTAATTGAAAGTTTAAATAAATTTTTTAAGTTACAAAAACAATTAAGTGTAAATTAGTAAAACTATTATTTATTTATGATTTCTTAAGAAACTGGAAAAAGAAATTTTAGACTATTAATATGAAAAACAATTCTATAAAATTAATTTGTTCTTTTATCCTTCTCTCAACAATTTTAGAATTTCAAAAGCACTTAAATTCATCAAATACTTTTCAAGAGAACATATAATAGAAAGAGCATCAATGATCTTTACAAACAATTCCATAAGTTTTTATATTATTTTCATGAAATTCGATAACGTAAACCATCCATGAACATCTATATCAATACATATTCTTTCCATCAATTTATACAGTATTTTTATTCTTGAAATTCAAGCTAGGTGAACTTTAATAAATATTTTATTTATCTACTCTCCTTACACATTTCTTAAGAAATTATAAACAAAAATGATAATTTTACTAATTTATATTTTTAAAGAATTTTTGTGACTTAAACAATTTTATTAATACTTTTTAATTAATAACTGTTAGGATTACAAAAAATAATTATATCTTGTTTTCAAAAATAAAAAATTAAATACAAAGAATTACTTATTTGACAAACTTTCACATATAGCCACTCAAAAAAGCGTAGTTACTCTCCATAGCGATAGTTTAATAATTAAAATTCGTAGCTACATGTTATAGGGAGGAGAGAGACGATCGAGACTGGGAGAGGAGAGAGGCAAGAGAAGGCAACGAGTGGGAGAGAGGTGAAATTTATATGTATCATTTATATAATTGTGTATTATACATATGTATATGTGTATGTATATATGACAAGCGAAATTGAGAGAGGGAGGAGAGATGAGAGAGTCGAGCGAGTTTGGGAGAAGGAGAAGAAAGGTGAGAAAGAGAGGGGAAGATAGTGGGAGAGATGTGAATTTTGTGTGTGTGTGTGTGTGTGTATATATATATATAGGTTAGATAATTTTATATTATACATATGCATTTGTATATATAGAAAGAGATATTGAGAGAGGGAGGAGAGAAGCGAGTGAGATTGTGAGAGGGAGGAGAGAGACGAGCGAGAGAGGGAAAACAGTGCGAGATAGGTGAATTGTATTTGTATATCAGTTAGATAGTTGTATATTATACATATGTATTTGTATATTCTGGCAAATTCTACATATACAAACGTGGCTAATTATACAAACTCAAAGTCGGCTCTGATGACCAGGTTCCATCGTTATAGAAAAGCCAACGGCGGGATATTTTGGGTTGGAAATTTTTTTCGTAGAATTAGATTTTTTTCAACCTAGTCCAGATTTGGATGAAATCGGAGGCTTTTAGGTCGGAGGAAATCTTGTAGCAATCAGTGAACTATTTATTATTTTAATTGTACGACTAGTTAGATAACTCGTTAAAAAAATCATACGCCTTTACGAAATTGACTTCGGGCCTATAGAACTTCGAGAATTTATCTTAGCATGGAAGGTATTTTCTGAGTATTGTGGTTTAGAGGTGTGTTGTGAAATATGATATTTTGGAATTCTTGAGATAGCTTTCTATCGTGGGAATCCCTCCCTGGCGAGTGTTTCTATAGCTCTAGCGGGATGGGGGCCAATATGGCGGCCAACACGCGATTAAAAGTCGTTAATATACTCCTAAACAACCTTCTTTGACACTTTTTTTTATTTTTAGATCTAAGGAATGAACCCTAGGTGACTTCTACTCGTTTTTCACCATTCTTGAGTCTAAAGGACAGCCTTTCACTTTCCGAATCCATTTTTTATCCGTAGAACGTTATGGAATGGGTTAATAGTGATGGGAAGGGTTTTGTTACAGATTCTGTGGTGGAAAAAACCCTAATTTGGTTGTGTGTGGTCATGAGTATGATCTAAGGTTTATTAAATTGTTAGAAATCTGGGTAATGAGTGAATGTATATTGATTTCCGTATTGTATTGATTGTTTCTAGACCAAGAAAAAGTAGAACAAATCAGAAAAGTGAAGGATCAAGTTTCTTAGGGTTTCAAGCTTGTTTCGAGGTAGGTGATGGTTGTGATTCTATGATTGCATAATGTATTCTTGTTATTGCTTCATTATGATTCAAGAATGTATACGAATGTTACATTGTTAAATTCATACTTGTTGAAAATGAGATGGATGAATGATTACATGTCATGAATCACTTTTGATTGTATGACTTGAAGTACCTTGTGTTTGAGATTGTGGTGTGTTGATGGATTGGATTTCCACGTTCCGGCATAACTAACTTAGATTGGCTTGCCACGTTTTTACATAATTAGCTTGGATGATATTGCCACATCCATAAATTGAATTGGATTTCCACATTCTGATATAACTATAGGATCAGGTACCATGTTTCGGTGTACTAACAGTTTGGGTTTGGGTTCCATGAGAGGACTAACTGCTTGTAATACTTGAGATAAATGTGAAATTGTTGAAGCATTTGATATTTAATATTGTATATGTTCTAATATTGCATGATTATCTTGTTGTATTTTACTTGTTTATGTTGTACTTAGTGGGATATCCGTGTGATCCTACAAGTATACGGTGCTTGTGTACTGATACTGCATTTGCTCTTATTTTTATTGAGTACACTGCATCATCCGGTGGCATTGACAAACCTCGCTAAGAAGATTTGTGATCGTTGCTTCCGAATTCAAGGGTGAGCTAGCATCTTCTGGGCTTCTATGGAATTCTCTTTAGTCTATGTCCACCATTATCAAACTTAGACATTTGTTCTTATTAGTTGTTTAGTTCATTAGCTTGGGGTTGCCTCGCTTCTTTTTTGCACTTGGTTATCTTTTAGTAGTTTTGGTACACTGGCTTGCAATTTCTAGGTTGTTTACTTCCGCATTTGTTTAGTTAGTTATTTAGAATCCTTGTTGAAGTTTATTTAAACTTCTTACTTAGTTTATTTAACTTACTTTTGTAACTTAAATGTTTTAGTTCTTACTTTAGTTGCTTGGGTTTTAGTTATAGTAGTGTTTTTCCCACCGGAGGGTTTGTGTGGGTGCCAATCACAATATTTTGGGTTATGACAAAGTTGGTATCAGATCCTAGATTCATTTATCTCGATGAACCAAAATGAGTCCAATAGAGTCTCGCAGAACGACAAGGGGCACCTTTACTTTTCTTTGAGAGACTATAGGACATTAGAAAATCTATGTATTTTATCTTGTCTCTTTTCTTTCTATAACATGGGTCCAATTGGTATTTGGGTGATACAAATTGGTATATAACCTCCTTCACTCTTCTACGCATAGATGGTTTATTCAAGATTCAACAGTGTTCGTCCTGTCACTCCCGTCAATGCTCCATCTGAGGAACCTTCAGTGAGAGGTCACGGTCAAGGCAGGGGTAGAGGAAGAACTAGGGTTAGAGGTCGTGAAAGAGTAGCGCCTATTGGGAATGAGGTACCAGTTTAAAATGATCTTATAAATGAGGACCCTCTTGCACATAATGAGGAGTTGGAAGAGGATATTGAGGTCTAATATTTTGAGAAAAATGGATAAGAGGAAGAGAAGCCAACGGAGAATACGGTTGTCCCCCATATCTATCCGATGTAAACTAAAAAATTTATGGCATTCTTGAATGGGTTAGCTGGTCCTAGAGTGATTTCATTTGGTCAAGTTACTGCTTATTCTTATATTGTTAGCACTATGCTCAAGACGGGTGGAAATGTAGGTATTAATTATATCATCCATACTTTGTTGTGATCCGGTATGATTGGTAATGAGCATGACATCGTTTACTAAGCTCTTGAAGCTAAAGTCTCCGGTATTTTTTGGGTTCTGAAATTGAAGATACTTATGAGTTTATCGTAGACTATTATGAGAGGTTTCATAAATTAGGTATTGTTCACCAACATGGGGTTGAGTTTGTATCTTTACAACTTTAAGGTGAGGCTAAGCAATGGTGAAGAGCTTATATGGAGTGCTTATCTTCTACTTTACCTCCACTCACTTGAAATCAATTTCATGCTCTGTTTATAGAAAAGTGTGTAACTAGATTTGTGAGAGATCACAACAAGGATGAGTTTATGGCCTTAGATTAAAGTGGTATGTATGTGGATGCTTATGAGGTAAAGTTCCATATGTTATCTAAATATACTACGTAGTTGGTGACTAAAGAGGAGGACATGATCTGATTATTTATTAGTGGTTTAAATTGTTAAATACAAGTGTTATTTGTCCACATGAATTCTGCAGGGAGGAGCTTCAATGAGGTGACAGACTATGTCAAGAAATTGGAGTGGGTGAGCGGAGACAACCAAGCTAAGGCGTTGGTTAAGAGAGAAAAGAATTCTGGAAATTTGCAGGCATCCTATTTTAGAGGATCCGATAGATCAAAGCTAGCAACCAACCCAATTCAGTCTTCTATGCCTACCTCTACAGGAACTATTTGGGAACTCCATCTTATAACTTTCAGGATAGCCAAGGAGTCGTGCCTTTGACGGGAAGCATACCATCTATTGATCATACCTGCTACAATTATTGAGAACTGAGGCACATAAGGAGAGATTGCCCCAATCCACATGTTCTAGACTCCGTGCAACAACCATCTAGAGTAGTGGTATCACCGAGAAATGGTAATAATGGTAGAGTGGCAAGGGGTGTAAAAGCCTAAGAAAGCCAAGATTATATCCTCCATCCGAGCTAGTAGATTAATAGAGCAGGGTTGTTTGTCTAATTTGGCCCATATAAGGGATGTTGAGATTGTGGCTCAATCCATGGGGTCTATTCTTGTGATGTCTAAATTTAGTGAAGTATTTCTCAATGACTTTCCTGGTATGCGTACGGATAGAAATATAGATATCTGCATTGATATAGAGCCTTATTCTCGTCCCATTTCCATCCTTCTGTACCGCATGGTTCCGGCTGAATAAGAGAGCTTAAGAATCAAATACAATATCTTCTTGACAAAGGATTGATTCGCCCTAGATATTTTCCATGTGGTGCTCCAGTTTTGTTTGTTAAGAATAAGGATAATAGCATGAGAGTATGTATAGTTTATTGACAATTGAATAGGGTCACTATTCGAAACAAGTATTCTTTGCCTCGAATAGATGATCTTTCTCACCAATTGCAAGGGGAACCCATTTTCTCAAAAATTGATCTACAATCCGGTTCCCGACAAGTGAAAATTAGGCTTGAGGATGTTTCCAAGACGGCGTTTAGAACTCGCTATGTGCACAATGAGTTTTTGGTTATGTCTTTTGGTTTGACCAATGCGCCTGCAACTTTCATGAATTTAATAAATTGGGTGTTCAAACCAATTCTTGTTTCGTTTGTGATAGTATTTATTGATGATATTTTGTTCTTTTCAATAATTGAAGAAGAGCATGTCGACCATCTTCGTATTATTCTAGGTGTTGTTGGGAAACAAAAATTCTATACAAAATTTTCTAAGTGCAAATTTTTGTTGAAATCAGTTAAACTTTTAGGTCATGTAGTCTCACAGGAAGGGGCAACGGTAGATCCTCAAAAGAATGAGGAGGTTAAGAATTGGGTCGGGCCAAACTCTGTGACAGAAGTTAGGTTTTTTTTTGGGACTCGCTAGCTACTATCGTCGGTTTTTTAAGAATTTTTATTCTAGTGCCACTCACTTGACCAATTTGGCCAAAAATGAGATACCATTTGAATGGACTGAAAAATGTGAAGAAAGCTTCAAAAAGCTCAAGACTTTCTTGACCACCGCGCCCATCCTAGCATTATCAATTGAAGGTAAAGATTTTATGTTTTATTGTGATGCTTTACATTCTGGTTTGGGTGTTGTGTTGATGTAGGATATGAATGTTATAGCTTATGCATCAGACTAATCGAAGGTGCATAAGACGAAATACCCAACGCATGATTTTGAGTTTGCAGCAGTAGTGTTTGCTCTTATGATGTGGAGATATTACCTCTATGGCATTAAGTGTAAAATGTTTACCAATCATCTTATTTTGCAACATGTGTTCACTCAAAAAGAAATTTGAGAGAACGAAGGTGGATGAAGTTACTTAAAAACTATGATGTGACCGTTTAATACCATCGGGGCAAGGCCAATGTGGTGGCAGACAATTTGATTCTAAAAATGGTGAGTATGGGTAGTTTAGCTTGCAGAGTGTTTCCAAGCGACCTTTGGCAAAAGAAATTCAGACGTTAGAGACAAAATTTATGCAATCAGGTATCTCAGAAAGAGGTGGGGAGTTAGCTAGTATTGAAGTGAGGGCCACATTCATTGACGAGATCAAGGCCAAAAATTTGAAGATGGAGAGTTGGTGGAGCTAAGAATGAAGATTGTGATGGGTAAGTCACAAGGGGCCACATTCGATGTGGATGTTATACTTAACTTTAAGGGTAGAATATGTGTTTCTACAGTATATGAATTGATTGGGACACTGTTGGCAGAGGATCACGGTTCACAATTTCTATTCATCAAGGTGGTATCAAGATTTATATAGATCTGAAGCGAGTTTATTGGTGGTCAGGTATGAAGAAGAACATCGCAAAGTTCACGGCAAAGTGTCAAAATTGTCAACAAGTGAAGTATGAACATCAAAGTCGTGTAGGATTGCTTCAAAGAATGTCAATTCTTGAATGGAAATGGCAAATAATAGCCATGGACTTTGTGGTTGGTCTACCCAAGACCTTGGGAAAGTTTAATTCTATTTGGGTAGTGGTGGATAGATTGACTATTTCAACCCATTTTATTCCAGTAAGAATAGACTATATTGCTGAACAATTGGCTAAAGTGTTGTGAAAGAGATAGTGAGGTTGCATTGAGTTCCAGTTTCTATCATCTCAGATCGTGGTACCCAATTCACTTTCACGTTTTGGTGGAATTTCACGATTAATTGTGCACACAAATCACTTTTAGTACAACCTTCCACCCGCATACATTAGGGCAGTCAGAGAGGACTATTCAAGTGTTAGAAGATATATTGAGAGCATGTGTTATTTATATTGGCGGGAATTGGTATACGTTCCTAACTTTGTGTGGGTTCTCTTATAATAATAATAATCAGTCCAACATTGATATGAAACCATTTGAGGCACTCTATGGGAGGGATGTAGATCACCCATAGGATGGTTAGAGACTGGAGATATGAAACCTTAGGAGATTGATTTAGTGAAGGATGCTTAAGATAAGGTGAGGAGTGTCTAAGCAAAGGTTCTATCACTCTACAGTAGACAAAAGAAGTATGTGGAATCATAAGTGAGAGACATGGCGTATTAATACGGTGAGAATGTTTTTCTTAAGGTATCACCCATGAATGGGGTGATGAGATTTGGTAAGAAAGGCAAGCCAAGTCCTAGGTACATTGGCCCATTTAAGACTCTTGACTATGTGGTACCAATAGCGTATAAGTTGGATTTACCTCCTAATTTATCAAGTGTTCATCCGATATTCCATGTATATGTATTGAATAGGTATCATGGTGACGGTGATTATATTATTAACCGGGATCCAATTGTATTAGATGAATACCTCCAATATGAGAAGGAACAAATTACAATTAATGAACAGGATGCGTGCAAGTTGAGGACCAAGGGATTAAGTCCATGAAGGTTAAATGGAAGCATCATCGAGCTGAGGAAGCTATATGGGAAACCGAGAAGGTTATGAGAGACAAATATCCCCAATTATTTGTTGAATCAGGTACTATTTCATTCCTTCCTTAGCCTATTTTTCATAAGTTTGTCACTCAAGGACGAGTGATGGGTTCATTGGTATCTATTGTAATGACCCGGTTCCATCGTTATAGAAAATCCAATGGGGGAAACATTTTGGTTCTCAAACTTTTTCTTAGTATTTGAACTTTTCCAAACCTAGTCCAGATTTGGAAAAAATTAGAGTCTTTGAGGTGATGGGAAATCTAATAAAAATATGTTGAACCATTTATGATTTTGATTGCATGAGTAGTAAAATAACTCTTTAAATAATTCGTATAACTTTACGAAACTGACTTCTGGCATGCAGAACTCTTTAATCTTAGAGTGGAAGGTATTTTCTAAGTCTCATGGTTTATAGGTGTGTTGTGAAATGGCATTTTAGAATTCTTGAGACAGCTCCTTGTGTTGGGTATCCCGTCCTAGCAGGCATTTCTTCTCATCTGGCGGCGGAGATGCGGCTAATGTCATTAATATACCCCTAACGACCTTATTTGCCACTTTCCAATTTTTAAATCTAAGGAACAAACCCTCGGCGACTCCTACTCATTTTTCACCATTCTTAAGGATAAAGGTAATCTTTTCACTCTTCGAATCAACTTTTCGATCAATAGAACGTTATAAAATGGGTTATAGTGATGGTAAAAGTTTTTGTTATAGATTCTACGGTAGAAACAATCCTAATTTTGGTACGTGGGATCATGGGTATGGTCTAGGGTTCATAGAATTGTTAGAAATCTAGGTAATTATTGAATGTATTGATTCCCGTATTGTATTGATTGTTTGTATACCAAGAACAAGCGGAATGAATACTGAAAGGAAAGGATCAAGTTTCTTAGGGTTTTAAGCTTGTTATGAGGTAGGTGATGACTGTGAGTCTATGTTTTTGCGATATATTCTTGTTATTGCTTCATTATGCTGCATGTAGGTATGGAAATGTTGCATTGTTGAATTCACAGTTGTTGGAAATGAGATAAACGAATAATTATATGCCATGAACCATTCTTGATTGTATGACTTAAAGTATACTTGTGTTTGTGATTGTGGTGTGTTGATGGATTAGATTGGCACGTTCCAGAATAATTAGCTTCAATCGGACTACCATGTTCTAACATAAATAACTTTGATTTGATTGCCACGTTCAAGAATAAATGAGATTGGATTTCCATGTTACGACGTAATTATGGGATGGAGTACCACGTTTCGATGTACTAACTGTTTGAGTTTGGGTTCCATGAGAGGACAAACTACTTGAAATATTTGTGATAAATGTGAAATTTTTGAAGCATGTGATAGATATTCAATATTTTATATGCTCGATATGTTGCACGATTATATTGTTTTAATTCACTTGTTTATGTTGAACTAAGTGGGATAGACGTGTGATCCTACTAGTACACGGTGGTTGCGTACTGATACTGCGCTTGGTCTTTTATTTTTGTTGAGTTCAGGGCATCTTCCGGCGATATTGAAAGTCCTCGCTTATAAGATTTGTGATCATTGCTTCCGAATTCAAGGGTGATTAATAAGCATCTTCCATGCTGCCATGAAATTCTCTTTAGTCTATGTCCACCATTTTTGGACTTTGACATTTTCTCTACTTAGTTGTTTAGTTCATTAGCTTGGGGTTGCATCCCTTCTTGTTTCAACTTGGTTATCGTTTAGTAGTTTTGGTACATTGAATTTCAGGTTTTAGGTTGTTTACTTCCACATTTGTTTAGTTAGTTCTTTAGAATCCTTTTTGAAGTTTATGGAAACTTATTACTTAGTTTATTTAACTTGCTTCCATAACTTAAATTCCTTAGTTCTTACTTTAGTTTCTTGGGTTTTAGTTTTAGTAGTGGTTCTCTCACCGGAGGATTAGTGTGGGTGTCAATCACGACAGTTTGGGTCGGAACATCATCCCACGTAATTAATGAATAATTTTTATCGCAAGTGGTAATTATAAAAAAACTATAGATATGATGAGTACTTAAGTTGTATGCATTTAGTTAATTGCACAATCTTTCAGATTTATTATAATATAAATACATAACATAGAATAGAAAAAATAATATTTGAATAATATAGTAAAAATTTATATAGTAATAATCATAAAGTTTAAATCAAAATTCACTACATAATATAAAAAAATGAAATAATAAGGTTTTTTAAAACCATCCCAATCATATTGGTTTTTCTTCAGTACCGGTAGAGTTCAATTATTTTTCAGTTTTCATACTTTAAATATCATCTCAAAATATACTATTATTAAAATATTTCTTTCGCAAATATGTTCTTGAAGAAACACTTTAATTTTTCATCAAGAATACAAAAATGTACGTAAATATTTGTTGTTGTATTGTTTGATAGAGTATCTATTATGACGTCTTTTAATTTTAAACCTAATTAAGTAAAGGCAAAGTAAAGGCGAAAACTCAAAGTCGTCTGGTCACCAAGTCATAGGACCTAGGTTATATTTATCTTTGAAAAATATATAAAACATATTTATATGTTAAATTTAACATATTGTTGATATACAAAATATAATTAGATTTAAGGTTATTCGGTTTGGTTCGGGATTTTTTTCATAAATTAAAATAATCACCCCAATTAGTCAAATTTGTTATATAATTAAATAAAAGCCCAAAATTTATTGAAAAAATATCATAAATCGGTTCGGTTCGATTAGGTTCATCCAGTTTTGCACTCTTTTGACACCCCAACTTATAACTATTTTCTTCCCTTTATCCCAATACTTTTTTCCACGTGATATTTGATACCCATATTAGAGCTTGACGATTGTGGGTTTGTGTTGCTAGGGTCCATTCGGGGGAAACCGCTCAGTATGAAGGATTTTTCTTATCCAGAACTAGAACCCGAGACCTCTAATTAAGAGAGCAACTGTCACGACCCCATTTCTCGAGTCATGATGTCACCTACTATAAACCAACAGTAGGTAAGCCAACCCGTGACCCGCAACAACACGTAATGGGTTTGAGGGTGGAAACTAAAAAAGAGTAGGCAAAATTTAAAATAACAATATAAATAGGCAAAAACAAACTAAAACATATACACAAATAAAGATTCTTTCCATAACTTTGAAGTCACTAGTATAGAACTACGAACAAAACGAGTACAAGTCCCAAAAGTGGACCACATAAACTGGGCTGTCCTGAAATCCAAAGAAAAGTCTATATATATATATATATATATATATATATATACAGATGGACATTCAAATAGTACCGAACGTCGTGTGTTCATGTCACGACGGGGGAGTACCCCCTAAAAGTAATATGACGTACTTGATCTCTTGGAGGTCTTATACGAGAACATAGTTATAATTCATCACATTGTCATAGGTAAATTAGCAAAAAAGTTAAAACTTTTCATAACACATCATATACTAGAAAGTTCAATTCATATATATAAAATATCTTAAGTACAAATTTAAACTCTAGTCTCTTTTTTCCACCATGGACTCAATATTATTAGAGTATTTTAGGGACACGACCCATACAACATAATCATAAGTATATAATTACAAGACTTTAAACATAACGTGACATTGGTCATCCTTGAATCTTAAGAATTCCCTTTTGCTTGAGCTTGGGAAACACATAACAAGCTCCTCAGCATAGAGACATCCTTTTAAGCATTCATAACCTACACTTTGTGTAAAAAGGTAAAGAAGAATGGAGTTATTATAATGCATATCATAAGAGACAACATCGCATAGATCCATTAGGAATCTTACCATGCACATTTTACAAAAAGTAGACAGATACTACAAGGTCATGCACAAGGAACATAAACATAACCACACACATTACAACACCTTTCTAGGACTTCCTTAAGATCCAATTGTGCAATGCATAGCAACTACCCTTAGGTTATCCTAGTTAGGGTCCTTACTTTACTTCCATTGTACATTTTACTTTAGGGACACTATAGTCTTAATCGGCACTAAAACCATGGGTGCTAGCATACTAGTGAATTCACTTGCTAGATCTTGTGTGGCAAGCACAATTAATGTAATTTGGAGGCTGTCATGGAAACATCACTCTATGACTTTTTTGGACTATGAGGCTATCCACCCCGTGAGAACCCCAGTGAACCCTACCTTCCCTCCTTCAGGCGCTACCCCTCACCTACAAGTTCACTTAGTTCTATTCTATGTTCCCTTTATTGAAAAGCCTTTATTACGTTACTTTACAAAACGTAGGCCTTAGGATATTGACTCCACATATGTTTAGCTCATAGCTCATAGATAAGAGTTCATCAAACGATATCATGTGAGAAACCCTTTCACATGGACATAGAATATTCAGGCATCATCTAATTTAGGGCACTCTTGAGAACACCTTTCAAATACACCTCTATTGAATAGATCATCATTCATGTGTGTGTGTTTGTACGTATATGTGATCAAGCCTTTCACATAACACATTAAGGCCACACATGTTCATACATCAATGCATAAGTATATGGGTATAACTATATGAGCAATCCTTTCATATAAACACACCAAGACACTATGCACATTTATACTTCATCATATGATGTACTTACCATCATAGCATATAAGTCATTTCATAACATGTTCATACATTCCTATGCATGTACTTTGAAGACCAACCTAGGAACTATCCTATCAAGGTACACATGTTCAATGCATAGACAAGGTCTCATACGCTTGCCATACTAGTACACCTATCAAGTCGTACTAGTTAAGCCATATATTCATACTTTATGGATTTTTACTCTACATACATAGTAGTATACATTGGTGAATATGAGAATTATCCCTTCATTAGACACCATGAACCTATACTACTTGTAAGCATTCATGAGGTGTGTGTGTGTGTACATTGGACGTGATCACATAATGGCAATCCTAACATTGAGGCAGCCACCTAACAAAGGTCACAATACACATTCAAGTCCCCTAAACCATACACAACTCACATATAGAGTTATAAGAACTATAGACCACACACAACAACATTTTAACATAGGAGACAAGACAACTTCATTACTTGAATCTAAGACGCCTAATCATGCTTAAGACCACACACTAATAAAGAGTCTCACAGGTAAGGGTTATGCTATATAAGAGTAACCAATCATCAATAGACCTCAATAATGTCATACTATAAACCCCTAAATCTAACATCTTCATTCACATATAGAAAGCATCATCAATATAACTTAGATCATGAAATAGCATTGAAGACTAGGCATAATACTTCACATTGTGTGATCTGCATAACAACATTCTCAAGATACAATTGCCTTCAAGGCTGTGAGCAAAACATATAAGGATTGACATTAAGGGAAACACCGTTAGCATAAGTGGACCATACCACACAATGCCATACGAGGCCAAGCATCTAGCAATTCTATAGAAAAGTAGACAGAATAGCCCAACATACAATTTCTCTAAGCTTAGATCATCGATCAATTCCCATAATTCAACATCAATACATGTATAAAATAGTAGCTAAAGATACCCTTACTTAAACGAAATCATACTTCAAACATCATGGTTTCAAGATCACCTCAGGTACACTACTTCATCAAATCTATAGAAAGTAGAGGAATATATATCAATTTACCCAATCCCTACACCTTGATCATCATTGATCAATGATCAACAATTAATATTCAATTTACATGAATAATAATATTAAAAGGCAATTCAACATAATTGAAACATAAGTCAATCAACACAGAGTCAAGATCACAAAACCCAGATTATAGGCTAAGAGAAATTAGGAGGATCATGGGTTAATCATAAAATTGGATATAAATTCATCTGAAAATGATAGATAATCATCAATTTATCATAAACATGCTTTTGAAATCAATTTGAGAAATAACCCATGGCTAGATTGGAAATTGAGAATTTTGGTCTTCGAATTACATTTGAAAATCCTTGATTGGATCCTTAGATGAATGTATAACTAAGGAGGAAGGATCACCATACCGTTTTGATTGAACAAATATGAGAAATTTGAGAAGAAACCATGAAAATTCAGCCCCTATCTTGCACTTAAGTTTTCCCTCCAATGGAGGTTTAAAAAATTTGGAGAAGAAGAGAGCTTTGGGATTTTTTCTTTTCTTATTGGGTGTGGGGGTTTTGACTTTGGAAAGGGGTTAAATAAGTCTTAAAAACTATTAGTAACCATATACCAATATTACCAAAACACTCCCACATTTATCTGGAGTTATTGATATGTCAAACTTATCTTCTATTTTCAAAATCTTCATCAAGGAACTAGTCCGCGACGTGGAGTTGTTCCCACATGATTTATTTTAAAGTAACTTCTGGGGTAGTTGAGTATGCATTATTTCCATGACACGGACCATAATTTTTACCTATGGAGGACCAAGTCCGCAATGCGAACCTATTTCACCATGGAATAAACGCTGCTACCGTGGGTAGCTTGTTGGCCCAAGGTTGGGTCCTCCTTAAGGACCCTTTGGTTAGTTCTTGGGGAGTTTTTCTTGGATGTTTCAACCTCATATACTCTATATACATGTTAGGAACATATTCTATAAATTTGAGAATCAAATAACACATAAAACATACCAAGGCACACTAAAACACACAAGCACGTTTCAACGGCTAACTTTTGAACGTCTCAGATGTTCTTGGACTTTGACCTCCAAATAATTTCAAATAAAATATAGATATCTTCAAACACTTATGTACCTTATTATATAACTTTTTAGGCGCATGTTAGTATATAATGGCCTTAATTCATTTTGAGGGTTCTTACAATCTCCCCCACTTGGAAACATTTGTCCTCAAATGACACAGAGAACATTTCAAACACATCTAGGATTTCAATGACTCATAGAGAAGCTTACAACATTCATAACATAATCAACTAGAATTAAATACACCGAACTTACAAGTAACACAAACTTCTATACCATTTAGAACTAAATGAAACACAAGCAAGCAAAACCTTTATCCACTCGCTTTCAAAATGCATTAAACACAAAGGCTCTTGCCATGTTCATAATAGGAACATACTTCTCCTAATCATCACATGGTATATACATTTCAATTCATTAAGATCTTATTATGAAACAACCTATAAGTCACACGTACTCAATGTTAAGATCACTTAAGAAGCAAATAAACACTCATACTTTAATTCACATAGACTTGAATCAACTAGATCAACAAAGATCCTTATCATTTAGGCATAATGCCATGAAGGCCATACTCAACCATATCATGCTTAGTTATGTTTAAGGAGGACATTCCTTCCCCTCAACACACTTAAATGTCTTATGAGTTCATACACAAGCAATGCACAAAGGCCAATTCATTCTATATGAGAAATTCTCAACTTTTAACCAAAGCCTGCTCATACTTTCTTCCTAATTAAGTCAAAATGATAAATCACACCACACACATTACAACAACAGAAAGTCCTTTCACATAATATCAATTTCTAGCATAACACTTGCTTTTATAAACATGCATCATTTAGGGAAAATTCTTACAATTTATAGGCACACACAAAGACACTAGCTAGACATGCCTTCATTTTTCAAGAGTGAACCTATAATCGTGCTTTCAAAACCATACAAGTCACACAGTTTTCAAGAGACTCATCATTTTTGATTTCAAGGATACTGAAATTCCTTGTTATAAGGCTAAACCTTACATATCAAAAGTGACTACAACCATATTTCTTACTTTATATCAAGAAGTTAAATGCACAACTAACACATCAATATGCACAATCAACATGAGAAAACCATAATTTGATCAAAAATCCTTTTTCATGCAGTTTAGAATCCTCAAATCATGAATAAAATAGTGTCAACCAAGACATACAAAACATAGGGAGAACATGTAACTCATACTAAATGCAATATTCCCGTCATGAACAAGATATTAGAAGCTCATTAGTCTCAAGCTCAAATAAATATAGAAGGAAAATAAAGTAGTATCTTCAACCTTATTAATCACATCACCATCCCCAATTAGGGTAGGCACAATTAAGAGCAACTTTACTCAACTATCATCATTCCTCTAGGCCTAAGACCCAAAAGAAATCTATAACATTCAAGATATGTCATACTACCCAACAACATAAGGTCTCAACTATAGTATGAACATCAAAGGTCACATAAAATTAGGGGAACAATAGAGGAGACTTTGTCATAAGGCCTCTTCTTTCCTATGAACATCAGAGTAAGGTAACTTTTAGGTCAATCAAACCCACATCATTACCCTACAAATTAATCACACTACCTTTACTTCTAGGACAAAGCCTATCCAAAATACTCCAATACATATAAAACAATCATGAAGGTTCATACATATTAGCAAAGGCAACTTTTGAACCATTTAAACATATACTTAAGGCAGCGTGAATCCTTAAATAGTATCTAAGCATCTAAAGCTCAATTATAACATTAGGCTACCATCATGTAAAACCATGTCATAAGACTATCATCATACAAAGTTATATAGTAGCATGTAAATCCAAAAGAAGACTCATTTTAACTATAATTACTTCTGACATACTATAACCATATCATGACATACATTTCTAAATATAACATGTTATTTCACATAGGCCTGATATATATAGCCAAAATGGACATCATATCATCAAAGCATACCAAAATTCACCTTTACACATACTCATGGAACCATAAGACCAAGATAAGCATCAAAACTCACCTTTTTCCCCTCAAGCATATAGATACCATCTCATCCAAACAGTCACATATAAAATACCACCGTATAAAAAAACATAAGAGAGAGATCTTATAGAGTTATGTTCTATGGCACGACATGAGAATGATGAAGAAGAAAAACTCTGTCGTCCTATAGACTCTCGCTCATAGATGTGTTGCGACTCACCACCAATGATCGAGACTCTACAAGACGTGGAATTATGAAACTTTGGAACCTAAAACTACTTTCATAAACCTCATGCTCTGATACAACATTTGTCACGACCGGGAAGTACCCTTTAGAAGTAACATGAAATACTTGACCTCTCGGAGGTCTTATACGAGCCCATAATTATCATTCATCACATTGTCATAGGCAAATTAGCGAAAAATCTAAAACTTTTCATAGCACATCATATGCTAGAAACTTCACTTCATATATATAATATATCGTAAGTACATATTTAGACTCTAGTATCTTTTTTCCATAGTAGACTCAACATAATTAGAGTATATTAGGGACTCCGCCCTTACAACATAACCATAAGCATGTAATTACAATGCTTTAAACATGACGTGACATAGGACATCCTTGAATCTTAAGGATTCCTTTTTGCTTGAGCTTGGGAAACACATAATAAGATCCTCAATATAGAGACATCTTTTTGAGCATCCATAACCTACACTTTGTGTAAAAAGGTAAAGAAGAATGGATTTAGTATAAGAATGCACTAAGTATGGCGACCATGCAAAACATGCATTTAAAAGGTATTCATGCATCATGTCTTTTTGTGAAAACTTCATAAAACCTTTACATAATAAGCATTATATCAGTTATATACTTTATATAGGCATATTCATGGTCAAACATAAATGAAATCATACAATCCACTTAAGGCCATTTAGGACCATTTCACAGTAAGTGTATTCCTTCTTTAGAGTAAGCTTTCTTCTACGGTAAAATCTTTTCTTCTTAATTCCTTATCCTTCCAAGTAACACTTTAGTAATATTTGGTGCAATTCATCACTTTATGTTCACAAGGAAATAACACATATATTCTACACAATCCAACACATACCATCAAAGAAGTATAATACACTACAAGACTCATTTAAGTAAAGACCATAAGGACATTACAACGAACTCTAATTCACTTTGCACATATACCAATGTCACTTCGCATAGAACCTTATAATACCTTTTTCACAATCCCAATCTAAGTCTATTAGTGCAATGTACATGTGAAGCCCCATAACCTCACACGTACTTAGTGAACCTATCATGAGACCACAAGCCTTAACATCCAATTCATACATCAACATAGCAAGTGAAGACAACTTCATCCAAACTAGGCAAGATCTTCATCACATAATCAATAACACCTACATAGTGCATATAAGAAGAGACCGCATCACATAGATCTATTAGGACTCATACCATGTACATATTCAGAATAAGTAGACAAATACTACAAGGTCATGAATAAGTAAAATGAACATAGTCACATCCATTAGAGCACCCTCCTAGACATCCTGACGACACACTTGTGCAATGCATAGGTGAAGTCATATACCCCCACCCAAACTAATTAACTACCCTTAGGTTATCCTAGTTAGGGTACTTACTTTACTTCCATTGTCAATTTTACATCAGGGAAACTATAGCCTCAACCGACACTAAGACCATCGGTGCTAAACATGGAATCTGGTTTAGTAGAGCCTTACACCAATAAAAGGTGTTCTACCTAGCCAAAGTAGAACGCTAACATATGCTAGCATACTAAGTGAATTAACTTGGTAGATCCAATGTGGCAAGTATAGTTTATGGAACTTGGGGGTTGTGATGGAAACATCACTTTATGCCCTTTTTGGACTATTAGGGTATCAACCCCTTGAGAACCATGGCTAACCCTACCTTTCCTCCTTGGGAAGGAGCCACCCCTCACCTACAAGTTCAGTTGGTTCTAAGCTAAGTTCCTTTTATTGAAAAGCCTTTATTATGTTACTTTACAAAACATTGGCCCTAGGATATTGAATCCTCATATTCTTAGATCGTAGGTAATAGATAAGAGTTCATCAACCTATATCATGTGAGAAACCTTTACACATGGACATGGCATATTAAAACACAATCTAGTTAAGGGTACTCATGAGAACACATTTCAAGTGCATCTCTATTAACTAGATCATCATTCATGTGTGTGTGTATACATATATGTGAGCAAACCTTTCACATCACACATTAATATAACACGTGTTCATACATCAATGCATAAGTATATAGGGATAACTATATGAGCAATTCTTTCATATAAATACACCAAGACACTTTGCACATTCATACTTAATCATATTATATACTTAACATCATATCATATAAGTCATATTCACAACATGTACTTAGAAGACCAACCTAGGAACTACCCTATCAAGGTACACATATGCAATGCATAAACAAGGTCTCATGCCCTTGACCATACTAGTACACCTATAAAGTCATCCTAACTAAGAGATATATTCATGCTTCATGGTTATTTACTTACTTGCATAATAGTAGACATTAGTGAATATGAGAATTATCTCTTCATTGGACACCATTAACCTATACTACTTGTAAGCATGCATGAGGTGTGTGCGTGTACATTAAACAACATGATCACATAATGTCAACAATCTTAACATTGAGGCAGCCACCTTACAAAGGTCACAATACACATTCAAGTCCCCTAAGCCATAGAAAACTCACATATAGAGTAATAGGAACTATATACCACACACAACAACAATAAACATAGGAGAAAAGACAACTCTATTTCTTGAATCTAAGAATCCTAACCATGCTTCAGACCACACATTAATGTAGAGGCGCATACGTAGTAGTCATGCTATACAAGTGTAACCAAACATCAATAGACCTCAACAATGTCAAAATTATAAACCTATAACTCTAAAATCTTCGTTCACATATAGAAGCATCATAAATATAACTTAGATCATGAACTAGCATTGAAGACTAGGCATAATACTTCACATTGTGGGATCATCATAACCACACTTTCTAGATACATTTGAATTCAAGGCCATGATTTTTTTATAAGGATTGACAATAACGTAAACACCGCCACCATAAGTGGAACATACCACACAATGCTATACGAGGCCAAGCATCTAGCAATTCTATAGAAATTTAGAGAGAATAGCCCAACTTCCAATTCCTCTAAGCTTTGATCATCATTGATAAATTCCCATAATTCAACATTAATACATGAATAAAACAGTAGCTAAAGGTACCCTTGCTTAAACAAAATCACACTTCGAACATCATGGTTTCAAGATCACATTAGGTACACTACTTCATCAAATTTATAGAAAGTAGAGGAATATAGATCAATTTACCCAATCTCTAAACCTTGATAATAATTGATCAATCATCAACAATTTATATTTAATTCACATGAATAACATTAGTAATAGGAAATTTAACAAAATTGAAACGTAATTCAATCAACATAAAGTTAAAATCACTAGACCCACATTATAGGCCAATTTGAGAAATTAGAAGGATCATGGGTTCATCATGAAATTTGATTGAAATTCATCTTAATAACAGTAGATAATAATCAGTTTATATAAATATTCTTTTGAAATCAATTTGAGAAAGAACCCATGGCTATATTTTAATTGGGAATTTTGGTCTTTGAATCACATTTGAAAGTCCTTGATATAAAGTAACACCGACAAGTCCACATAAATTGCAAGTAAAGCATATAACACCACCATCATAAGTGGAACATACCAATCACAACATAATTTTAGTCTTATAAACATAAAATAAAGGTAATTATGGCATTTTACTACCACTCAATCCTCAACATTTCAATACAATGATAAACAATCCAATTCAATACCATAAGGCCCTTACCCATGACGATGAACATCAAATCAATATAAAAAGTATGATACTCAATGAACTAAGTCAATTCAATATAGTTTCATCAATCTAATAAAACCTATAATATCAATTAAAAAAATTATTACATCAATCAAAAGCCCTTAGAAAACTACACTACAATTCATAAGCATTAAGTTTAAATAACTTAACCCATAAAGTAGTCAAAAACTAGGGTTCATAAATTACATGGGTTCATAGTTTAAGTGATTTAAAACCATCAAATTAACAATAATTGAATGAATATAAAATTCTTTAAACCTTTAATGCAAGAACCAATGGATAGATAATAGAATTGGACAATTCATCTTTTAAAAAATTAGAAAACTTCTTTGAATGTTGGGCTCCTTGATGAATAGAGTTTCAAGGATCAAAAACCGTACTTCAAAAAGCTAATACTCCGATTTGATGAATAACCTTTACTCAATTCTCCAATCCAAGACCTTCCCTAGTTTTGGCTCTAATGGAGTTCTAGGGAATTTTTAAGGTAATTTGGGTTTTTATGTTGAAAAATGAAATCTTCTAAGTGTTTTAGGCTTATAAGCATTTTAAAATACGTAAAAGACCTCTAAGTAACATAATTTTCTCTCATTTGGGCGTGGGGTGATTTACGACTTCACCCCTTGACTTAAAAGTGATTGCACGTAGCAACCAGTACCATCAACGATTGGCAGTCGACGAACTACTTTACCACAAACGGACCACTCAATCCTCCATTGTTTGGTTCATAGATTTTAATTTAGGAGATTGAGCTCCCTAGTATAAGTCTTTACCCATGACACCCATCGACGGGGCATCCGCTGTCCCACAAGGTGTCAATTTCCTCCGTTGCTTAGGATGTCTTGGGCAATCTTGGGCACTCATTAAGGGTCCTTTCTCAAGGACTCTTGGATTTTCCTTGGGGTTGTTTTCCAAAAAGTTTCCTACCCAAACATGCTTGTATAAAATTTAGTACCTCTCACATGAATTTTATTAAAAAAATAACACGTAAAACTCAACGAAACACGCATAGACTCCCAAGGCCGTTTCAAGGCAAACCTTTCAAACGTCATGGACGTTCTTGAATGTTTAACCTCTAAACATTATGAAACTTTAAAAACTACCTATATACTATATAATAAATCATATAATGACCTTATAACCTCATGAATAACATATAAACACATAAAACAACATATGAGACACATAGGTGACTTAATCGTCGAATGCCTTAGTCGTCCCTTGACGTTTCACTTCCAAATCACCTAAACTCTGAGGCGCTGCCTATATAACACATTGTAGAACATTTTTGGACCTTATAATATCGTATACACCATGGTATCTCTAGCTTCACCTAAGTCATCTTCGAGGTATTACAATTTCATATACATCATGTCCCTCTCCACAATTTACCCAAAAGTATGGATCTTGCTTATAAATTGATGAGAATTATAGAATGTTTTTGATTATATACTTGTATTATCTATTATAATTCGTTCATGAACTGCCTAGGGTAATGTATTGTTTTGATTGGATGTATTTCTTGAAGAATTGTAACGACCTATTTACTCGTTTTGACAACAGATTTTATTTCTGGAAAAACAGGCTGAGACGACGGAACCCACGACGGACCTTCATGGGCACGACGGACCATCGAGGGTGTATCGTTCCAAAATACTTAGAATTCTAAAAATTGGGTACTGAAATCGACTCTCTGAACATCGTAATGGAATGGCAGGACGGACCGTCGTGGGCACGGTGGACCGTCACAGACCCTTTAATTAAATGGAGTCTCTGAACTCTGTGACAGAGCAGCAGGACGGACCGTCGCAGGCACGACGGCCCGTCACAGGATGCGTAATCCCAAACTGGGTCGGATTTCTGTTAAGTAATTTAAGGGGCATTTTGGACTATTCCTGCTATAATTATAAATTTAGTGGGTTAAGGTTTACAATTTAACTACTTGAGGGTTAAAAGAGATAACCTTGAATTAATTAATGGGTTAATTCACCACCTTTTATACTTAATTATATGCTAATTAGGGTAAAAGAAAGAGGGTTTGAATAAGAAAAAGAAAAGAACAGAAGGAGAGGGAGAAGAATCGATCAAGAGAGAGAGAAACGAAGAGGATAGAAAAGCTTTCGGGAAATTGCTTGCTTGATCACGAATCTTCGGTGGAGGTGGTTATGGTTTTTATGCTTTTCATAGTAAACTCTTAATAGCGAATGATATGTATTGGGAAGTATTGTAAACCCTTCTATGTGCTTAATTGTATGTTTGCATGAATGTGATTATATAATTGTGATGAAATAAGCATGATTAAGCTATTGAATCCCAAATCTTGAAAACCCCTTGTTAATGATGATGCCTTGATATAAAAGAAGGCTTGATGAACTAAAGTAATGGGATGATGATGCCTTGGTATAAAAGAAGGCTTGATGAACTAAAGTATTGAGATGATGATGCCTTGGTATAAGAGAAGGCTTGATGAATTAATAGAATGATATTAGTGGAGGGGGTGTCACGAACTGACACGTAGAATTAGGGGATCGGGTGTCACGAACCGATACGTAGAATTAGGGGATCGGGTGTCACGAACCGACACGTAGAATTAGGGGATCGGGTGTCACGAACTGACACGTAGAATTAGGGGATCGGGTGTCACGAACCGACACGTAGAATTAGGGGATCGGGTGTCACGAACCGACACGTAGAACTAGGGGATCGGAGTGTCACATTCCGACACATAGTAGTAGGGGAGCGGAGTGTCACGTACCGACACAAGAATAAAGGTGATGAATCTTGAAAGATGTTAATATACTCAATCTAATGAATCTAATTCCCAAATGAGTATGGTATTGAGGCTTGAGCCCTTATGTGTGAACTTGGCGGTACTTATTAACGATCATGGTACTTGTTGTTGCTACATGTTGAGTAATGTAGTTGATTTTATATTATTACTTGATATATATTGTTTTCTATTTTGAGTTGGCCGATGATATCTACTCAGTACCTGTGTTTTGTACTGACCCCTACTTGTATGTTTCTTTTTGTTAAATTGTTGAGTGCAGCAAACGTGCCGTCGTCTTCAACTCAACCGCAACTCTAGCCAGTCTTCATTACACCGGATTTCAGGGTGAGCTAATGCTTCTAGCTTGGACTGGATCTTCCTCTTCATGTCTTGATGCCTTGAACTTCCGGCATGGACAAGCTTTTTACTTATTTTAGCTTCTTAGATACTCTTAGATTAGTAATTTGAGGATAGATGTTCTTGTGATGATGACCTCCAGATTTTAGGGATAATAATAGTTGTTGAGTTTTTAGAAGTTATTGAATTGGTTTTTATTAATGAGTTTAAGTCTTCCGCATTACTTTCTGTTGATATTATATTGAAATGATTAAGGTTTAGATTGGTTGGTTAGCTCACATAGGAGGGTAAGTGTGGGTGCCAGTCGCGGCCCGATTTGAGTCGTGACAAACTTGGTATCAGAGCATTAGGTTCGTTGGTCTCATCACACAAGAACGAGTCTAGTAGAGTCTTAAGGAACGGTAGGGGGATGCCTTTACTTTTCTTTGAGAGGCTATAAGACTTTAGGAAAATTCCATTCTTTCTTTCTTTCTTTCGTGCTATTACTTGGATCCAATTGGTATCTAGGTGATACAAATTGGTATCTGACCATCTTCACTCTATTTCGCAGATGGTTAGAACTAGAGCAACAACCGCGCCAACACCTACACCGGCAAGACAAGATGCGTCTGAGCCAGCCACTGAGACTGTAACTCGAAGAGGATCAGTGGCAAGAGGCCGCGGTAGAGGTCGCGGGAGGACGTCCTCTAGAGGAAGAGGACGAATGCGTAGCCCATCTGGTACTAGGGCGGTGACTCCTCCACCGACCGAGGAAGTAGTAATAGAAGGGGAGGATGGGGAAAATGAACAAGTACAGAATGAGTAATTACCACCCCAACCTACCCCAGAGATGATCAATCAGGTTCTTGCTTATCTTAGCGGTTTATCTGATCAAGGCCAAGCGCCTCCAGTGTTTTCTACACAAGCACCTCAGGCTCCGGAGGTACAACATGCGACTACTGTGGCTCCCCGCATGGATGCCTCATAGGAAATAGGCACGTTTCCTCGTGTGACTACAGGGCCTATAATGAAAAATGATCATCATGAACTTTTCAGTAAGTTCTTGAAATTGAAACCTTCATTCTTCAAGGGTTCTGAATC
>NC_090811.1:36670334-36699324 GCF_036512215.1 Solanum lycopersicum | reverse complement strand
TAATAATAATAATAATAATAATAATAACAATAATAATAATAATAATAACAATAATAATAACAATAATAATAATAATAATAATAATAATAATAACAACAATAATAATAATAATAATAATAATAATAATAATAATAATAATAATAATAATAATAATAATAATAATAATAATAATAATAATAATAATAATAATAATAATAATAATAATAATAATAATAATAATAATAATAATAATAATAATAATAATAGTAATAATAATAATAATAATAATAATAATAATAATAATAATAATAATAATAATAATAATAATAATAATAATAATAATAATAATAATAATAATAATAATAATAATAATAATAATAATAATAATAATAATAATAATAATAATAATAATAATAATAATAATAATAATAATAATAATAATAATAATAATAATAATAATAATAATAATAATAATAATAATAATAATAATAATAATAATAATAATAATAATAATAATAATAATAATAATAATAATAATAATAATAATAATAATAATAATAATAATAATAATAATAATAATAATAATAATAATAATAATAATAATAATAATAATAATAATAATAATAATAATAATAATAATAATAATAATAATAATAATAATAATAATAATAATAATAATAATAATAATAATAATAATAATAATAATAGTAATAATAATAATAATAATAATAATAATAATAATAATAATAATAATAATAATAATAATAATAATAATAATAATAATAATAATAATAATAATAATAATAATAATAATAGTAATAATAATAATAATAATAATAATAATAATAATAATAATAATAATAATAATAATAATAATAGTAATAATAATAATAATAGTAATAGTAATAATAATAATAATAATAATAATAATAATAATAATAATAATAATAATAATAATAATAATAGTAATAATAATAATAGTAATAATAATAATAATAATAATAATAATATAATAATAATAATAATAATAATAATAATAATAATAATAATATAATAATAATAATAATAATAATAATAATAATAATAATAATAATAATAATAATAATAATAATAATAATAATAATAATAATAATAATAATAATAATAATAATAATAATAATAATAATAATAATAATAATAATAATAATAATAATAATAATAATAATAATAATAATAATAATAATAATAATAATAATAATAATAATAATAATAATAATAATAATAATAATAATAATAATAATAATAATAATAATAATAATAATAATAATAATAATAATAATAATAATAATAATAATAATAATAATAATAATAATAATAATAATAATAATAATAATAATAATAATAATAATAATAATAATAATAATAATAATAATAATAATAATAATAATAATAATAATAATAATAATAATAATAATAATAATAATAATAATAATAATAATAATAATAATAATAATAATAATAATAATAATAATAATAATAATAATAATAATAATAATAATAATAATAATAATAATAATAATAATAATAATAATAATAATAATAATAATAATAATAATAATAATAATAATAATAATAATAATAATAATAATAATAATAATAATAATAATAATAATAATAATAATAATAATAATAATAATAATAATAATAATAATAATAGCGCGTGGGGGAGGTAGCTTATGAATTAGACTTACCCCCAGGACTGTCAGGAGTGCACCCGGTATTTCATGTGTCTATGTTGAAAAGATACCATGGGGATGGAAACAACATCATTCGTTGGGATTCAGTTCTTCTTGATGAGAATTTGTCTTATGAGGAGGAGCCTATTCCATTCTAGATAGAGAAGTCCGCAAGTTGAGGTCAAGAGAGATTGTATCCATCAAGGTTCAATGGAAGAATCGGCCGGTTGAAGAATCCACTTGGAGAAAGAGGCTGATATGCAAGAAAGATACCCACACCTGTTTACAAACTTAGGTACTCCTTTTCGCCCTTGTTTTTCTTCTTGTGATCGTTCGAGGACGAACGATGGGTAAATTGGTATCTATTGTAACGACCTGTTTAGTTGTTTTGAGCAGTAGAGTATTTCTGGTAATAATTGCCTGAGTCATCGGATCCACGACGGACCGTCATGAGCACGACGGACCATCGAGGGTGTCTCGTTCCAAAACACTTAGAACTCTGAAATTTGGGTACTAAGATCGACTTTTTGAACTTTGCGACGGAAGCAACAGGACGGACCGTCGCAGGCACGACGGGCCGTCACAGACCCTTAGTGAAATTTAGTCTCTGAACTTTGTGACGGAAGCAGTAGGATGGACCGTCGCAGGCACGACGGGCCATCACAGACTGCGTAACCCTGACTGGGTCGGATTTCTGTTAAATGTTTTAAGGGGCATTTTGGACTATTCCTGCTTATTATTATAAAGTTAGAGGTTTAATGTTAATAATTCAATTACCTGGGGGTTAAAGGAGATAACCTTGAATTAATTAGTGGGTTACTTTTGTCATCTTTTATACTTAATTATATGCTAATTAGGGTAAAAGAAAAAGGGTTTGAATAAGAAAAATAGAAAGAACAAGGAGAGGGAGAACGAACGAACGAGAGAGAGGAGAAACGAAGAGGAAAGCAAAGCTTTGAAAAAGTAGACTTCTTGATCACGAATTCTTTGGTGGAGGTAGGTTATGGTTTATGCTTTTCATAGTAAACTCTTAATAGCGAATGATATATGTTGGGAAGTATTGTAAAGTCTTCTATATGCTTAATTGTGTGCATGCATGATATGATTATGTAATTGTAATGAATTAGCATGATGAGGCTGTTGAATCCTAAACTTTGAAACCTCCTTGTTAATGATGATGCCTTGGTATAAAAGAAGGCTTGATGAACTAAAAGAATGAGGTTAGTGGATCGGGTGTCACGTTCCGGCACCAGGATAGAAATAGTAGATCGGGTGTCACGTTCCGGCACCAGGATAGAAATAGGGGATCGGGTGTCACGTTCCGACACCAGGATAGTATTAATGGATCGGGTGTCACGTTCCGACACCAGGAAAGTATGATGAGGATCAGAGTGTCACGTTCCGACACCAGGATAGTATGATGAGGATCGGAGTGTCACGTTCCGACATCAGGATAGTATGATGAGGATCGGAGTGTCACGTTCCTACACCAGGATAATATGATGAGGATCTGAGTGTCACGTTCCGACACCAGGGTAGTAAAGAGAATGAATCTTGAAATATGTTAATATACTCAATTTAATGAACCTTTTCCCAAATGAGTATGGTATGGAGGCTTGAGTCCTCATGGGTGTACTTGACGTTATTTATCAATGATTCTTGCACATTGTTGTTGCTACCTGATGAGTATTGTAGTTGATTTTATGATATTATCTGATATATATTGATTTCTATTTTGAGTTGGCCGATGATACCTACTCAGTACTTGTGTTTGTACTGACCCCTACTTGTATGTTTTTCTTTGTTTATTTGTGGAGTGCAGCAAACGTACCGTCGTCTTCAACTCAACCGCAACTCTAGCCAGTCTTCATCATACCAGGTTCAGGTTGAGCTAATGCTTCTAGCTTGGACTGGATCTTCTTCTTCATGTCTTGATGCCTTAAAGTTCCGGCATGGACTAGCTTTTTAATTATTTTAGCTTCTTAGATACTCTTAGATTTAGTAATTTGAGGATAAATGTTCTTGTGATGATGACTTCCAGATTTTGGGGATGATAATAAGTGTTTGAGTTTTTAGAAGTTATTAATCTACTTTTATTAATGAGTTTTAAGTCTTCCGCATTATTTTCTGTTTATTATTGGTAAATGATTGGGGTTTAAATTGGTTGGTTCGCTCACATAGGAGGATAAGTGTGGGTGCAACTCGCGGCTCGTTTTGGGTCGTGACAATAGCACCCCAATGATAATCTGATGCATCTGTTTGTAATACGAGATTATCATTTTCATCTGGTAGTCTTACCTTGGGCAATTTCGCGCATTCTGCTTTTAAGTTTTTTACACATTTTGTGTGTTCTTCCGTCCAACCAAGTCTGTTGGATTTTCTTATTAACTTTTGAAGTAAATTTCTTTTCTTTGCTAAATCAGGTATAAATTCTCCTTGCATAGTTCAAACAACCTAGAAATTTCTGAATTTCTTGTTTTGTTGTAAGTTTATTAGGAAATTCTATAATCTTTTTAGCAATATGTGCTTGGAGTTCTATTCCATTTTTTGATATTATCATTCCTAAAAATTCTATTTCATTTTTATTTATCTCAGCCTTTTTTTGACTTAAGATTATTCCATTTTTTAAACATTTTTCTGAAATTTTTTCCAGATGTTTTAAATGATCTTCATATGTTTTAGAACATATCAATATATCATCAATGTAAACTATTAAGTAATTATCTTCTGAGAAGATTTTATCCATTCTTCTTTGGAATATTTGTGGTGCATTTTTTAATCCAAAAGGCATTACTAACCACTCGTAATGTCCATTAGGAGTACTAAATGCAGTTAATTTTACTAAATTTTCTTCTAATTTTATTTGCCAAAATCCACTTTTACAGTCAAATTTTGAAAAATAAGTTTTTCCTTTTGCTAGGTTGATTAGATTATTTTTATTTGGAATAAAATATCCATCAAATAAATAATTTTTATTTAATTCTTTATAGTTTATCACCATTCTTGCTTTTCCTCTTTTTAATTCGGCATGATTTCTTACCAAGAATGTTGGACTACTATGAGGACTTTTACTCATTCTTATGAGTCTTAATTTTAGTAACTCATTAATTTGGACTTTAAATTCCAATTTATCTTCTTCGTTATATAACATAGGTTTTACCCTAATTATTATGTTTGGATCTTTTAGTGTTAAAGTTGCTCTTTCATGGCTTTGTTCCCATTTTTCTAATGGATTTTCTCCATATGATTTTTGTAAATTTTCCTTAATTTTTTCTAAATTAAGACATTTACAAGTAATTTTTCTTAAATTATCTAAGTATTTTCTTTTATATTTATCTTTATCCTTTTCAAGATTATAAACATTTTGTATTCTCGGGATTTTTATATAATGTCCACAAGGTGTTTTCAGATTTATCATATACAATGTTTGTTGATAATTCTGAAATTGTTGTATAAAATCATTTCCTAATAATAAATCTGTTTCCAGTTTATCATAAGCAAATAATTTGTTTATAGAAACAATTTTTTATCCTAAAATTATTTCTATTTTTTCTTTTGATTTTGTTAATTTTTCTTTATCTCCTGTGATTCCTATCATAGAGATATTATTTTTATTTAAGTCCCAATCTTTTATTAAAAAAGACTTAGCTAGACTTGCTTCTGATCCATTATCTATTTGACAACAAGTTGTCAATTTTGTATAATAAATTGTTATTTCTATAAAAACTGAAACCCTAAAAATCGTTTCTTTAGGCATTTATATTTTTGATAAGAAACAAGTTTCATTTTTATATATCATTTCTATTCCATCTTTTCCGATGTTATAGTCTTCTAAATTATTTAGAAATAAATTTCCTAAGATTATTTCTTGATTACTTTCATGATTTATAATATAACAGGGAACTGTTATTCTTATTGTATCTAGTTGTATAGGTAAATCTACCATATTTTTACAACTAAATTTATTACCTTCAAAGGTTTTGTATATGTATTGTTCTCCTTTGTAAATTGTTAATCCATTTATAAGATATTCTTTAATATGATTAGCAGTTGCTCCTGTTTGTATCAGTATATCCTGATTTTTCCATTCTAATCCATTGAAAATTCTTATTTTCAATATATTTGAATGTTCATTTTTTAAAGGGTATCTGTTAGATCTACTTTTTCTAATGGAATTTCTTCCATATTCCAATGAAAGCCTAGGATTACTAGTACTTCCTATTTCATGTGTTTTTCCAAATCGAATTTCATATTCATCCGGAATTTGTGCTTGTTGAATTTCTGCTTCAATAATTCTAGCAATTCCTGCACATTCTCTATCTATTTCAATAGATTCTTTATTTTTATACACATTTCCTTAATTTGAATTTGTAACTGTGTATAATGCTTGGTAATATATACTCATTATATGATTACCTGGTTTAAATAGATCATTCCTTTGATATGAAAATGTAGACTTAATGCGTCATTAAAGTCAGCGTCTTTTAGTGATATACAATATCTTGGGTAATAAGTGAATAGAAGCTTAGTATAAGCTAGATTTCCTTCCACTATACCAAGATTTCCTTCTCTTGCGTTCATAAATCTTTCATCTGATAAATTTATCACTATTGGACAATTTATTCCTTCTTTAAAAGTTGATTTAACTAATATTTGAATTCCACCTAAGTGAACGTAATTCATTTTCTTCCTTTTTCTTTCAGGATTTTTCTTAAAATTTGATTTATCATTGTTTTTGTTAACAGGTTTAACTTATGTTTTCCTGTTGTTTGGGTAATTTCTATTACCTTTTCTACTTCTTGATATTCATGATAAGAGATTTTATCTCTTGTAAAAATCCTTTGCATTCTGCTTAATAGGTTATCTTCTATTTTAAGATTTAATTTTAATCCTTGGATTTTCTTAAATGTTTCTCCATCGAAAGTTGCTTTTAAAGCATATCCTTGGTGATCTTCTTCTGTATCCAATATTTGTACAGAATCTTCCTTTTCTTGTATTTCTTTATTCATTTAGTCAGACTTTTCTGAACTAGTTGAATATTCTTCATAGATTTCTTCAAAGAAATCATTACTATCTATAGATTTTATAGATTCTAAGTCTGAATCTATTTCTAATCTATCTATTTTTGATATTTTTACTCTTTTCTTGTTACATTCATAATTTTTGTGTCCTTCTTCTCCACAATTGTAACATTTACATTTACTTTTAGTTTTTGTAAATTCTTTTTTCTTTTTATAATACCTCCTCTTTGGTATATATTTTTGTTTAGTGAAATTTTTCTTTTTAATTAACCCTTTCTTGAGTTGTTTTTTCTTTTTATATGATCTATCTTCACATCTCCATTGAGTAGATGCCTGTGTATCCTTACAATAAGTTTGTGTATTAATTCATTTAGCTTTTCTTTGTATATTATGCGACATACATAATTGCCCTAATCTATTATTTAGGAAACTTATCCTTTGACCAAGAGTGTCTCCTTTTACGTTTTTTTTTTCATATTCTTCTCTAAAATATTTGGCCCAAAAGCCCTGTAGTTTTTGATAGTATTTTTCCAAATAAGGCAACATTTCTTTACCACTATCAAATATTTTATAATAACATTCTTCGAATTCACAAGTGTATTCTCGAATATAACTCATTTTACATATTTGTAATTTTTCTAATTTTTCTTTTGCTAAATTTTTTATTATTTCTTTGTTTTCCTTTTCATTTCCTTGTCCTCCAAAGAATTCATTTGTAATATATTGCTTAAGGTTATTTATACCTTCTTGTAAAGAATTTTTTAATCCTTCTAAGGTATCATTTTTAATTATATTTTCAGCATCTTCAGTTAATCCTGAAAACCAATCATTTACTTTTTCCGTAAAGGTATTTATCATTATGAAGTATTTTTCTTCATCTGTATAATTTCCTTTTCCTAGTAGGAAATACATTAACATATTTTGAGACCAAAAGTCTAAACTATTTTCTGAATTCCTTTTACATTCTAAATCTAAGAATTGTATGCTAATATCTCCTGTAGGCAGTCTATTAGGCATAAATCTTGATTTATAATTATTATGATAGTTTTTTGTAAAATCATTTTTTGGTTTTGTTTTATTTGTAAAATTTTTATTTTCATTTTCTGGCTCTTGCCATTCATTTTTCATCGAAGTCGAAGCTTCGAATTTTCCTTGAGGTCCTTTTGTTTCTCCTCTATTCATGAGTACCTTTTTTTCTTCAGAAAGACTTAGGTCTTCTAAAGAATAAACCAGTTCATCTAATTCATTCATCATTATTTTGTTCATTTAATTTTGAATCAATTTCTATTATTGCATTATCGCTATGATTTGTTTCTAAATCATTTTCATTTTCTACATATTTTTCTTTTCCTTTTTGTTTTTCAAGGAATTTCTGAATTAATATTTCATCCATACTTCCCTTTTGATAAGTATTTTCACTTGTTGATTTTTTATTTAATAATTTTTTTATATATTTTTGACTTATTCTTTTGTCAATTTTATCTGTTTTTTCAATAAAATTTGTTATTTTTCCTGGAATATTTTCTTTGATATATTTTATTTCTATTTCTATCATTTTTATCCTTAAAGATATTTGTTTATTACTCTCTATGAGGTCTTTAAATAAATCAGATATTTCTTTTAAACTCATTATTCTGAATAATACCAATCAGATGTATCATACAAATTATCATCAAAATAATTATCATATTGCATATTATATCTTTCTTCTTCTTTTTTATTATGCCAGATAATTATCTTTACAATTTTTCTTTTTAGATCTTCATCTAAATTTTTTATTACTTGTAAAATTGTAACAAGTGTTTCTGTTCCTATATACCACAAAGGTTTAATATTTTTGTCCATTTAGTTCGTAACTAGGCTCTGATACCATTTAGTTGGTGATGTTATCTTAACAGGGTAAATAAATGAAACTTGCAAGCAATAAATAAAACTGCAGGCAATCATCTAATTATGCAGTAAAAAGCATATGATTTTTTAATATAAGTAAAGCATGCTTATACTCATATTGTTCTTGTATTTTATACATTCTCATCTCATAAGTTGAGATAATTAAATTTTCATACCTATAATTAGTATGTTCATATACTTTTTCCATTTGGGAAATTGTTTTTTTTATATGATGTAAAGCTATCTTATGCTTCCATGCTCTTTTTCTTACGCTATGTAAGTGTAATTGTATATTTTTCATTTTTATACATATTTATGCAAATAGTATGATATGTTTATACAAAACATGTTGTTGAATCATATTATGATTTAAACCCTACAGGTACTAAGAAATTTTTATTAATGTCTAATCAAGATATCAACTTATAACATGTATATAAGATTATAATATACGTAATAAAAGATAGTTTTTATACCTTCTTCCTCTAGTTGATAATTAGTCCTATCAATGCCTCATCATTTCTCCTCTTCGGCCATAAATAGCTTTTTTCGCCTTCTTCACTCTTACGACTACTTTTTTCGCTATTCCTCCTAAAGGCTGGAAATCCCAACTTCCACTTTGAACTACTTATCAATTTTGAAGAATATTGGTATATAAACAAACTTTTATTTCATATATATAATCTTACTTACATATAATAAGTATATATCTTAATATGACATTTAATAAAAAAACCCTTTTCCCTAGCGGGAGAAGTTAACTTACTCACTCATATTAAAACTTTCTCACTCTTATTTTTTTTCTTATTCTAAGACTCACACTTGAATGACTCTACCTATTACGATAATATTTTGTCACGATCCAAAACGTGTCGTGAGTGGCACCCACACTTATCCTACTATGTGAGCGAAGCAACCAATCTGGACCCCAACATTTCAAACATAATAAATAGAAAACAATGCGGAAGACTTAAAACTCATTAACAAAATCAATAATCAACTTCTAAATCTCAAAACTTATCATTATCCCCAAAATCTGGAAGTCATCACCACAAGAACATTTATCCTCAACTTACTAAAGCTAAGAGTATCTAAGAAGCTAAAATAATTAAAAATCTAGTCCATGCTGCTTCCGTCACGAAGTTTAGAGACTAACTTTTCACTAAAGGTCCTGTGACGGTCCGTCGTACCCACGACGGTCCGTCCTGCCATGTCGTCGCGAAGTTCAGAGAGTTGTTCTTAGTACCCAATTTTTCAGAATTCTAAGTGTTTTGGAACGAGACACCCTCGACGGTCCGTCGTGCCCATGACGGTCCGTCGTGGGATCCGTCGACTCAGACAGTTATTACCAGAAATGAACTCCACTGCTCAAAACGACTAAACAGGTCGTTACAATAGATACCAATTTACCCATCGTTCGTCCCCAAACGATCACAAGAAGAAAAACAAGGAGGAAGAGGAGTACCTGAATCAGTAAACAGGTGTGGGTATCTTTCTTGCATATCGGCCTCCTTCTCCCAAGTGAACTCTTCAACTGGTCGATTCTTCCATTGAACTTTGATGGATGCAATCTCCCTTGATCTCAACTTGCGGACTTCTCTATCTAAAATAGCAACAGGATCCTCCTCATAAGACAAATTCTCATCAAGAAGAACTGAATCCCAACGAATGATGTAGTTTCCATCCCCATGGTATCTTTTCAACATAGACACATGAAATACCGGGTGCACTCCTGACAGTCCTGGGGGCAAGACTAATTCATAAGCTACCTCCCCCACGCGCTTCAGAACTTCAAAGGGACCAATATACCTCGGACTAAGCTTACCTCGCTTACCAAACTGCATCTAACCCTTTCATGGGCGAAACCTTTAGCAAGACTTGCTCACCCTCCATAAACTCCATGTCTCTAACCTTTCGATCTGCATATTCTTTCTGCCTACTTTGAGCCGCTAAAAGCTTTTCTTGAATGCATTTCACTTTATCTAACGATTCCCTCAGAAGATCAGTACGCCAAGGTCTAACCTCAAATGCATCAAACCACCCAATGGGAGACCTACACCTTCTCCCATACAATGCCTCAAATGGGGCCATATCAATACTGGAGTGATAGCTATTGTTGTATGAGAACTCTGCTAAGGGTAAGAAGTTATCCCAATGACCACCAAACTCTATCACACATGCACGAAGCATATCCTCCAAAACCTGAATCGTTCGCTCAGACTGACCATCGGTCTGAGGGTGAAATGCAGTACTAAGATCCAATCCAGTACCTAATTCAGCATGCAATGTTCTCCAAAATTTAGAAGTAAACTGCGTACCTCTATCTGATATGATGGAAAGTGGAACTCCATGCAATCGAACAATTTCTGAGATGTAGAGTCTGACTAACTTCTCTGCATTGTAGGTCACCTTGACCGGGATGAAGTGAGCAGACTTAGTTAATCTGTCCACAATTACCCAAATAGAGTCAAACTTCCCCAATGTCTTTGGAAGACCAACCACGAAGTCCATTGCAATTCTCTCCCACTTCCATTCAGGAATGGGCATTCTCTGAAGTGTTCCTCCGGGTCTCTGGTGTTCATACTTTACTTGCTGATAATTTGGACATTTGGCAACAAAATCAACAATGTCGCGCTTCATTCTACTCCACCAAAAGTGTTGCTTTAGGTCACGGTACATCTTGGTTACACCAGGATGTATAGAATATCCGGAACTATGAGCCTCTATAAGAATAGTGTGGATCAAATTATCAACACGGGGCACACATACCCTTCCCTTAATTCTCAAAACACCTTCCTCATCCATTATTGCTTCTTTAGCCTCTCCTCGCAACACCATATCCCGAATTCAGCTTAGTTTCTCGTCATCAAACTATTTTCCCTTGATCTTGTCAAGAAAAGAAGATCTCGCCTCCACACTGACCAAAAATCCTCCCTTCTCATTTACTTCTAACCTCATAAAGTCGTTAGCCAGAGTCTGAACCTCTCTAGCCAATGGGCGTCTAGAAACTTGTAAGTGGGCTAAACTACCCATGCTGTCTGCTTTTCTACTTAAGGCGTCTGCCACAACATTAGTCTTTCCTGGGTGATACAAGATGGTAACATCATAATCCTTCAGTAGTTCCATCCACCTCCTCTGTCTCAAATTCAAATCCCTCTAAGTAAAGTCATACTGTAGGCTACGATGATTCGTATAGACTTCACACTTGACCCCATATAGATAATGTCTCCATTGTTTTAATGCAAACACAAATGCGGCCAATTCCAAATCGTGGGTCGGATAGTTACGTTCATGCACCTTTAATTGCCTCGAAGCATAAGCAATTACATTCTTCTCTTGCATTAGCACTGCACCCAAACCAGAATAGGATGCATCACAATAAAAAATGAAATTCTTACCCTCTACTGGCAAGGTAAGGATAGGTGCAGTAGTCAGCAAGGTCTTGAGTTTCTGAAAGCTTTCCTCACATTCATCCGACCATACAAATGGAACATTCTGCTTAGTCAAGTTTGTCAATTGGGAAGCAATAGAAGAGAATCCTTTGAAAAATCGACGGTAGTAGCTGGCTAAACCAACAAAGCTCCTTATTTCTGACACATTAGTAGTCCTTACCCAATTTCTCACTGTTTCAATCTTAGAAGGATCCACCATCACTCCATCCTTAGAAACCACGTGCCCCAAAAAGGACACTGAATCTAGCCAAAACTCACACTTGGAGAATTTGGCGTAAAGCCTTTTCTCCCTTAACACTTCCAATGCAATTCTCAAATGCTCCTCATGTTCCTTCTTACTCTTGGAGTATATCAGTATATCATCAATAAATACAATGACAAAGAGATCCAGGTATTGCTTAAAAATCCCATTCATCAAACTCATGAAAGCAGCAGGGGCATTCGTAAGCCCAAAAGACATTACTAAGAACTCATAATGTCCATATCTGGTCCGAAAAGCAGTCTTGGGCATATCCATTGCCCGTATTTTCAATTGATGATAACAAGATCTCAAGTCGATTTTTGAGAAGGTACAAGCACCTTGTAACTGATCGAACAAATCATCAATGCGAGGAAGAGGATACTTGTTCTTAACAGTTACTTTATTCAGTTGTCTGTAGTCAATGCACATCCGAAAACTTCCATCCTTCTTCTTCACAAACAAAACCGGAGCACCCCAAGGGGATGCACTTGGTCTAATGAAGCCTTTGCTTAACAACTCTTCAAGTTGGGCCTTTAACTCTCTTAACTCAGCGGGAGCCATCCTATAAGGGGGTACAGAAATGGGGCGAGTACCCGGCTCTAGATCAATGCAAAAATCAATATCCCTATCCGGTGGCATACCATGAAGGTCTGCAGGAAACACATCCAGAAACTCACGGACTATCGAAACCGAATCAATTGAAGGTACTTGGGTAGTATCATCCCTGAGATGTGCCAAGAACGCTAAACAACCCTTTCTAACCATTCTCTTAGCACAAATGAAGGAGATGATACGAACTGGAGTGGAAGTGTAGTCACCCTCCCACACTAACGGATCTGTCTCCGGCTTGGCCAATGTCACAGTTTTGGTATTGCAATCTAAGATTGCGAAGTTTGGAGAAAGCCAAGTCATACCCAGAATTACATCGAAGTCAACCATTTCTAAGATAACCAAGTCTACATGAGTATTGCTCTCCATAAAAGTCACGGGACAAGACCTATACACATTTTCAACTATCATAGACTCACCCACCGGAGTAGAAACACGAATAGGCATGTCAAGCAATTCACAATGTAAGTTAAGACCAGTAGCAAATGAGGAAGATACATATGAAAATGTGGATCCAGGATCAAATAATACGGAAGCCATGCAATCACAAACCAAAAGATTACCTGTGATAACAGCATCAGATATCTCCGCCTCAGACCGCCCGGGGAAAGCGTAACAATGGGCTCTATCACCTGTCTGCCCGTTGCCCCTACCATGTTGCGCTGCAGAAGTCCCAGTTTGCCCGTCACCCCGACCGTTTTGATGACCACCATTACCTCGGCTACCACGTCCTCCCGAATAACGGCCTCTTCCATGACCACCTCTACCTCTGATCATTGGGGGTCTGTAACTCTATTTTGGACAATTTCTCCTAATATGTCCAGTCTCTCCATATCCATAACATTCTCTGGATTCAAGCATAGGTCTCTGTGAGAAAGACGGAGTCTGGGGATAACCTCCAAACTCAGAGAATTGTTGACCGGTCTGCGGTGAACCCCCAGCTACAGTCTATAGTGAAGACTGAATAGGTCAGGCTGGATAACCTCCTGAACTCTGCCCTCTAGAGTAAGAACCATTAAACTCACCTCCTTTACGAAATTTCTTAGTTGCTGATGCCATGGTGAAATCATCTGGCTTCACTCCCTCCACCTCTATCACAAAGTCTACCACTTCCTGAAAGGATTTTGCCGTAGCAGCTATCTGTAAGGCTGAAATCTGCAAATATGACCTCAACCCCTTCACAAAACGGCGAATCCGCTCTTGTGGACTGAAGCAAAGCTGGGTGGAATATGTGGAGAGTGCACAAAACTTAGCCTCATAAGCAGAAACCGACATCCTGCCTTGCTCTAGGCTTAGAAACTCATCTCTCCTCCTATCCCTCAAAGTACGGGGTATATACTTCTCCATAAATAAACTAGAGAATGATGCCCAAGTCATAGGTGGTGCCTCTGTTGGTTGACACTCCACATGTGACCGCCACCACATTTTGGCGTTCCCTTGAAATTGATAGGTCACAAACTCGACGCCAAATCGTTCTACTATACCCATCTTGTGTAGTAACTCATGACAGTCAAGCAGAAAATCGTAGGCATCCTCAGATTCAGCACCCTTGAAGACTGAAGGTTTTAATTTCAAGAACTTACTGAAAAGTTCATGCTGATCACTTGTCATTATAGGCCCTGTAGTCAACCGAGGAAACGTGCCTATTTCCAATGAGGCATCCATGCGGGGAGCCACATCAGTTGCATGTTGTACTCCCGGAACCTGAGGTGCTGGTGCAGAAAACACTGGAGGTGTCTTGCCCTGATCAGATAACCCGCTAAGATAAGCAAGAACCTGATTAATCATCTCTGGGGTAGGTTGGGGTGGTAATTCCTCATTCTGCACTTGCTCATTCTCCCCTTCCTCCCCCTCTCTTACTACTTCCTCAGTCGGTGGAGGAGTCACCGCCCTAGTACTAGATGGTCTAGGTACTTGTCCTCTTCCTCTAGAGGACGTCCTCCCACGACCTCTTCCACGGCCTCTTGCCACTACTCATCCTCGAGCTACAGCCCCAGTGGCTGGCTCAGACGCATCTTGTCTTGCCGGTGTTGGTGTTGGCGCAGTTGTTGCTCTAGTTCTAACCATCTGCGAAATAGAGTGAAGATGGTCAGATACCAATTTGTATCACCTAGATACCAATTGGATCCAAGTAATAGCACGAAAGAAAGAAAGAAGGAATGGAATTTTCCTAAAGTCTTATAGCCTCTCAAAGAAAAGTAAAGGTGTCCCCCTACCGTTACTTAAGACTCTACTAGACTCATTCTTGTGTGACGAGACCAACAAACCTAATGCTCTGATACCAAGTTTGTCACGACCCAAAACGTGTTGTGAGTGGCACCCACACTTATCCTACTATGTGAGCAAACCAACCAATCTGGACCCTAACATTTCAAACATAATAAATAGAAAACAATGCGGAAGACTTAAAACTCATTAACAAAATCAATAATCAACTTCTAAATCTCAAAACTTATCATTATCCCCAAAATCTGGAAGTCATCACCACAAGAACATCTATCCTCAACTTACTAAATCTAAGAGTATCTAAGAAGCTAAAATAATTAAAAAGCTAGTCCATGCCGGAACTTCAAGGCATCAAGACATGAAGAAGAAGATCCAGTCCAAGCTAGAAGCATTAGCTCACCCTGAAATCTGACGTGATGAAAACTGGCTAGAGTTGCGGTTGAGTTGAAGACGACGGTACGTTTGCTGCATTCCACAAATAACAAAGGGAAAACATACAAGTAGGGGTCAGTACAGAACACAAGTATTGAGTAGATATCATCGGCCAACTCAAAATAGAAAACAATATATATCAGATAATATCATAAAATCAACTACAATACTCAACAGGTAGCAACAACAAGTACAAGGATCATTGATAATAACGCCAAGTACACCCAAGAGGACTCAAGCCTCCATACCATACTCATTTGGGAAATAGGTTCATTAAATTTTGAGTATATTAAGATAATTCAAGATTCATTCTCTTTATTCCTCTTGTGTCGGAACGTGACACTCCGATCCCCTAATACTATGTGTCGGTTCGTGACACCCGATTCCCTAATACTATGTGTCGGTTCGTGACACCCGATCCCCTAATACTACGTGTCGGTTCGTGACACCCGATCCCCTAATACTACGTGTCGGTTCGTGACACCCGATCCCCTAATACTACGTGTCGGTTCGTGACACCCGATCCCCTAATACTACGTGTCGGTTCGTGACACCCGATCCCCTAACCTCATTCTTTTAGTCCATCAAGCCTTCTTTTATACCAAGGCATCATTATTAACAAAGAGGTTTTAAGATTTAAGATTCAACAGCTTCATCATGCTTATTTTATCACAATTATATAATCACATCATGCAAGCACACAATTAAGCATATAGAAGGATTTACAATACTACCCATACATATCATTCGCTATTAAGAGTTTACTATGAAATAGCATAAAAACCATAACCTACCTCCACCGAAAAATTCGTGATCAAGAATCTACTTTTCAATGCTTTGCTTTCCTCTTCGTTCTCTCCTCTTGATCGATCGTTTCTCCCTCTCTCTGTTCTTTCTATTTTTTTTTCTTCAAACCCTTTTTCTTTTGCCCTAATTAGCATATAATTAAGTATAAAAGATGACAAAAGTAACCCACTAATTAATTCAAGGTTATCTCCTTTAACCCTCAAGTAATTGAATTATTAATATTACCCACTAACTTTATAATTATAAGCAGGAATAGTCCAAAATGCCCCTGAAAACATTTAACAGAAATCCGACCCAGGCAGGGTTACGCAGACTGTGATGGGCCGTCGTGCCTGTGACGGTCCGTCCTGCTGCTTTCGTCACGAAGTTCAGAGACTAACTTTTCACTAAAGGGCCTGTGACGGTCCGTCGTGCCCACGACGGTCCGTCCTGCCATGTCGTCGCAAAGTTCAGAGAGTTGTTCTCAGTACCCAATTTTTCAGAATTCTAAGTGTTTTGGAACGAGACACCCTCGATGGTCCGTCGTGCCCATGACGGTCCGTCGTGGGATCCGTCGACTCAGACAGTTATTACCAGAAATGAACTCTACTGCTCAAAACGACTAAACAGGTCGTTACATATTTCCCCCTTTTATAGATGATAAGGTGGGACATATTTACAATTCTTTATCTTTAAAGGTCCTCCTTTAAAGATTCTATTATTGACTCGTCTGAGTCAAAATCTCTCTCTTTCTTCACATGGGCTGTTGCTTTTGTTGTGGCCGACAGAATATCTTCTTTTTCTTTTGTAAAAGAAAAGTATTTTGTCTTCTTCTTCTTTGTAAACGTAAGTGCTTACGTTTTTGTTTAACTGCGTAAGTGCTTACGTCTGTCTTCTTCATCGATCTTCTTTCATCATCGATTGTATTCATGTTCTAACATTTTACATGCTAGCTTCCAAGTCTCCTCTGTTGCCCCTAATCTATGAGCTCGATATCAAGGATCCTTTCTTTAAGTAATTCTGACTTTGAATTTCCTTTGGTAATTAATACCCAATCAGAATTTTGATCAATTACTTTGAAATTATCTCGGTAAAATCTGTTTAGAATGGCATATAAGGCTTTTATTCCTAATGCCCTTCTGGTTTGTATCCACTTTTTGTTAAGAAAAGGAAGTTTTTTATCAACTCCCGTAGCCTTAACGTTGAAATCTTTTATTTTCTCAACTGTTATGTAGTTGAGAGTTGGATAGTATGCCTGAGAGTCTTGACCTTCCATTGCAATACTATAGAATCTACAGTATACTCCTCCATCGCCTTGGCTGAAATTCTTGATTGCATTGAACAATCTGGGTGGTAGTTGAGATAACTCTTTGAGGTCTGGACCTGTGCAAACTCGATCCAAAAATCCGAACTCAAATAATTGAGCTGTAAAGCTCGGAATTCCATTTGGGAATATGGAAATTCTAGGGAATAAACTAGTAGTTCCTAAAACTCCATACGTTTCTCCACTGTGTTCTGGGAGATTGTAAATGTATTTAGTGAATTTTAAATATTCTTCTTCTTTGGGATGTACCTGCAAAGAAGAAAATTTTTTTGCTCCAGAAGAATCTGGGTTGGTTTTATTTTCTGGGTTTTCAGATATTTTTTCAGTTTTAACTGATGATGAGCTAGAAGCTTCATTTGCTCGGCTTTCTCTTACATCCTTTTTGGATGAAGATGGCATATCTGTGCGTACCATCGAGATGTTTTTTACACTAGGTGTTGGTGGGACATCTCCTGCCACCTTATTGAGAATGATATTCTCTTTCAGATTTGAATTCTGAGTTGGACGCGAGTCCAAATGTTCATAGAGAAGTAAAAAATCTCTCATGTTAGGTATGGAAATTTAATTATCTCAACTTATTAGATGAGAATGTATAAAATACAAGAACAATATGAGTATAAGCATGCTTTACTTATATTAAAAAATCATATGTTTTTACTGCATAATTAGATGATTGCCTGCAGTTTTATTTATTGCTTGCAAGTTTCATTTATTTACCCTGTTAAGATAACAGCACCAACTAAATGGTATCAGAGCCTAGTTATGAACTTTTTGAGATTTTTACTCTTTTCTTGTTACATACATAACTTTTGTGCCCTTCTTCTCCACAATTGTAACATTTACATTTACTTTTAGTTTTTGTAAATTCTTTTTTCTTTTTATAATACCTCCTCTTTGGTATATATTTTTGTTTAGTGAAATTTTTCTTTTTAATTAACCCTTTCTTGAGTTGTTTTTTCTTTTTATATGGTCTATATTTGTGTATTAATTCTTTTAGCTTTTCTTTGTATAATATGCGATATATATATTTGCCCTAATCTATTATTTAGGAAACTTATCCATAAGTAAAGCATGCTTATACTCATATTGTTCTTGTATTTTATACATTCTCATCTCATAAGTTGAGATAGTTAAATTTCCATACCTATAATTAGTATGTTCATATACTTTTTCCATTTGGGAAATTGCTTTTTTTATATGATGTAAAGCTATCTTATGCTTCCGTGCTCTTTTTCTTACGCTATGTAAGTGTAATTGTATATTTTTCATTTTTATACGTATTTATGCAAATAGTATGATATGTTTATACAAAACATGTTGTTGAATCATATTATGATTTAATCCCTACAGGTACCAAGTAATTTTTAATGGAAATTCTAGGGAATAAACTAGTAGTTCCAAGAACTCCATATGTTTCTCTACTGTGTTCTGGGAGATTGTAAATGTATTTAGTGAATTTTAAATATTCTTCTTCTTTTGGATGTACCTGCAAAGAAGAAAAAATTTTTGCTCCAGAAGAATCTGGGTTATTTTATTTTCTGGGTTTTCAGATATTTTTTTCAGTTTTAACTGATGATGAGCTAGAAGCTTCATTTGCTCGGCTTTCTCTTACATCCTTTTTGGATGAAGATGGCATATTCGTGCGTACCGTCGAGATGTTTTTTACACTAGGTGTTGGTGGGACATCTCCTGCCACCTTGTTGAGAATGATATTCTCTTTCAGATTTGAATTCTGAGTTGGACGCGAGTCCAAATGTTCACAGAGAAGTAAAAATTCTCTCATGTTTTCGGCTTGATCAGTGCCAAGTTGGTTTATTTCGAACTGCAGCATTCGAGATTGTTCTGATAGTTTAGAGAGTTCATCTCTTATTTTGAACAATTTTTGTCCTTTATCGTCGATGGATTCATCCACCTTTTTCATCCTTTCATATATCCTATTAATTAAGATTTTCGACTGATTGTCTATATTGGACGTTTCTTGATAGGAAATATGCAAGAAAATTGTCAATTCCTTTTATATATACAATAGAAAAGGTATAAAAAGATAATAACACTTGCCATCTATGAAGTCTCCTGTATTGAGGTTCAGAGGGCAATCTATTATTTATTAGTCCTGTAACTTGAGTATTATCAGTTCTAATAATGAATTGTTTTGGTAAAAGAAATGTAGAAAACTTTCTAATTCCTTTTACGATTGCTAATAATTCCTTTTCGTTTGTGGAATATCTTGTTTCTGCGTCATTGAATGTACCGCTTGTGTACCTGCAAATTTCATTAAGATCTGTTTGCAAAATAGCACCCCAATGATAATCTGATGCATCTATTTGTAATATATGATTATCATTTTCATCTGGTAGTCTTAACTTAGGCAATTTCGCGCATTCTTCTTTTTAGTTTTTTACACATTTTGTGTGTTCTTCCGTCCAACCAAGTCTGTTGGATTTTCTTATTAACTTTTGAAGTAAATTTCTTTTCTTTGCTAAATCAGGTATAAATTCTCCTGCATAGTTCAAACAACCTAGAAATTTCTAAATTTCTTGTTTTGTTGTAAGTTTATTAGGAAATTCTATAGTCTTTTTAGCAATATGTGCTTGGAGTTCTATTCCGTTTTTTGATATTATCATTCCTAAATATTCTATTTCATTTTTATTTATCTCAGCCTTCTTTTGACTTAAGATTAATCCATTTTTTAAACATTTTTCTGAAATTTTTTTCAGATGTTTTAAATGATCTTCATATGTTTTAGAACATATCAATATATCATCAATGTAAACTATTAAGTAGTTATCTTCTGAGAAGATTTTATCCATTCTTCTTTGGAATATTTGTGGTGCATTTTTTAATTCAAAAGGCATTACTAACACCTCGTAATGTCCATTAGGAGTACTAAATGCAGTTAATTTTACTGAATTTTCTTCTAATTTTATTTGCCAAAATCCACTTTTACAGTCAAATTTTGAAAAATAAGTTTTTCCTTTTGCTAGGTTGATTAGATTATTTTTATTTGGAATAAAATATCCATCAAATAAACAATTTTTATTTAATTCTTTATAGTTTGTCATCATTCTTGCTTTTCCTCTTTTTAATTCAGCATGATTTCTTACCAAGAATGCTGGACTACTATGAGGACTTTTACTCATTCTTATGAGTTTTATTTTTAGTAACTCATTAATTTGGACTTTAAATTCCAATTTATCTTCTTCGTTATATAACATAGGTTTTACCCTAATTATTATGTTTGGATCTTTTAGTGTTAAAGTTGCTCTTTCATGGCTTTGTTCCCATTTTTCTAATGGATTTTCTCCATATGATTTTTGTAAATTTTCCTTAATTTTTTCTAAATTAAGACATTTACAAGTAATTTTTCTTAAATTATCTAAGTATTTTCTTTTATATTTATCTTTATCCTTTTCAAGATTATAAACATTTTGTATTCTCGGGATTTTTATATAATGTCCACAAGGTGTTTTCAGATTTATCATATACAATGTTTGTTGATAATTCTGAAATTATTGTATAAAATCATTTCCTAATAATAAATCTGTTTCCAGTTTATCATAAGCAAATAATTTGTTTTTCTTTTGATTTTGTTAATTTTTCTTTATCTCCTGTGATTCCTATCATAGAGATATTATTTTTATTTAAGTCCCAATCTTTTATTAAAAAAGACTTAGCTAGACTTGCTTCTGATCCATTATCTATTTGACAACAAGTTGTCAATTTTGTATCATAAATTGTTATTTCTATAAAAACTGAAACCTTAAAAATCGTTTCTTTAGGCATTTATATTTTTGATAAGAAACAAGTTTCATTTTTATATATCATTTCTATTCCATCTTTTCCGATGTTATAGTCTTCTAAATTATTTAGAAATAAATTTCCTAAGATTATTTCTTGATTACTTTCATGATTTATAATATAACAGGGAACTGTTATTCTTATTGTATCTAGTTGTATAGGTAAATCTACCATATTTTTACAACTAAAATTATTACCTTCAATAGTTTTGTATATGTATTGTTCTCCTTTGTAAATTGTAAATCCATTTATAAGATATTCTTTAATATGATTAGCAGTTGCTCCTGTTTGTATCAGTATATCCTGATTTTTCCATTCTAATCCATTGAAAATTCTTATTTTCAATATATTTGAATGTTCATTTTTTAAAGGGTATCTGTTAGATCTACTTTTTCTAATGGAATTTCTTCCATATTCCAATGAAAGCCTAGGATTACTAGTTGTAACGACCTGTTTAGTCGTTTTGAACAGCAGATTTTATTTCTGGAAAAACAGGCTGAGGCGACGGACCCCACGACGGACCGTTATAGGCACGACGGATCGTCGCAGGGTTTCGTTTTAAAACACTTAGAAAATCTGAAATTGGGTACTGAAAATCGACTCTCTGAACTTCGTAATGAAATGACAGGACGGACCGTCACATGTGTGACGGACCGTCACAGAGTCTTCAGGAGAAATCCAGTCTCTGAACCTTGCGACGACCTGCAGGATGGACCGTCGCAGGCACGACGGGCCGTCACAGGTTGCGTAATCCCAGTCTGGGTCGGATTCCTTTACACGTTTTAAGGGACGTTTTGGACTATTCCTACTTTAATTAATAAGTTAGAGGGTTAAGGTTAATAAGTCCAATTACTTGGGGGTTAAAAGAGGTAACCTTAAGTTAATTAGGGGGTTATTATTGCCATCTTTTATTCTTAATTATATACTAATTAGGGTAAAAGAAAGAGGGTTGGAATAAGAAAATTTGAAAGCACAAGAGAGGGAGAAAACGAACGAACAAGGAGAGAAAAAGAACAAAGCTTTGGGAATTTGCTTGCTTGATCACTAGTCTTCGGTGGAGGTAGGTTATGGTTTCTCTTACGATATTCGTAGTAAACTCTTAATAGCGAATGATATGTATTGATAATATTGTAAACCCTGCTATGTGCTTAATTGTATGCTTGCATGAATGTAATTATGTAATTGTGATTATATAAGCATGATGAAGTTATTGAATCCCAAATCTTACAAAACCCTAATCTCTCTGTTAATGATGAGGCCTTGATATAAAAGAAGGCGTGATGAACTAAAATAATGAGATTGATGATGCCTTGGTGAGAAAGAAGGCTTGATGAATTGATAGAAGGAGATTAGGGGATCGGGTGTCACGAACCGACACGTAAATTTAGGGGATCAGGTGTCACGAACCGACACGTAGATTTAGGGGATCGGGTGTCACAAACTGACATGTAGATTTAGGGGATCGGAGTGTCACGTACCGACACAAGAGGATTAATGAATATGAGGGAGCGGAGTGTCACGTACCGACACAAGAGAAATAAAGATAATGAATCTTGAAAGATGGTAATATACTCAATCTAATGAACATAATTCCCAAATGAGTATGGTATTGAGGCTTGAGTCCTCATGTGTGAACTTGACGGTAATTGTTAATGATATAGTACTTGTTGTTGCTACATGTTGAGTATCATAGTTGATTTTATGATATTACTTGGTATATATTGATTTCTATTTTGAGTTGGCCGATGATATCTACTCAGTACCCGTGTTTTGTACTGACCCCTACTTTTATGTTTTCTTCTTATTTATTTGTGGAGTGCAGCAAACGTGCCGTCATCTTCGACTCAATAGTAACTCTAGCCAGTCTTCATTACTCCGGATATCAGGGTGAGCTAATGCTTCTAGCTTGGACTGGATCTTCCTCTTCATGTCTTGATGCCTTGAAGTTCCGGCATGGACTAGCTTTTATGTATTTTTAGCTTCTTAGAAACTCTTAGATTTAGTAACTTGAAGTAGATGTTCTTGTGATGATGACTTCCCGATTTTGGGGAAATAATAGTTATGAATTTGTTTTTATTAATGAGTTTAAGTCTTCCGCATTACTTTATGTTAATATTACATTGAAATGTTAAGGTTTAGATTGGTTGGTTCGCTCACATAGGAGGGTAAGTGTGGGTGCCAGTCGCTGCCCGGTTTGGGGTCGTGACAAACTTGGTATCAGAGCCATTAGGTTCATTGGTCTCATCACACAAGAACGAGTCTAGTAGAGTCTTAAGGAACGGTAGGGGGACACCTTTACTTTTCTTTGAGAGGCTATAAAACTTTAGGAAAATCCCATTCTTTCATTCTTTCTTTCGTGCTATTACTTAGGTCCAATTGGTATCTAGGTGATACAAATTGGTATCTGACCATCTTCACTCTATTTCACAGATGGTTAGAACTAGAGCAACAAACGCGCCAACATCAACATCAGCAAGACAAGATGCATCTGAGCCAGCCACTGAGACTGTAGCTCGAAGAGGAGCAGTGGCAAGAGGCCACGGTAGAGGTCGTGGGAGGACGTCCTCTAGAGGAAGGGGACGAGCACCTAGCCCATCTGATATTAGGGCGGTGACTCCTCCACCGACTGAAGAAGTAGTAAGAGAAGGGGGGGATGGGGAAAATGAACAAGTACAGAATGAGGAATTGCCACCCCAACCTACCCCAGAGATGATCAATCAGGTTCTCGCTTATCTTAGTGGGTTGTCTGATCAGGGTCAGGCCCCTCCAGTGTTTTCTGCACCCAACACCTCCGGTGTCAGAGGTACAACATGCAGCCACTATGGCTCCTCGTATGGATTCCTCATTGGACATAGGCACGTTTCCACGTCTGACTACTGGGCCTATAATGACAAATGATCACCATGAACTTTTCAGTAAGTTCTTGAAATTGAAACCTCCAGTCTTCAAGGGTGCTGAATCTGAGGATGCTTACGATTTTCTGGTTGACTGTCATGAGCTACTACACAAGATGGGTATAGTAGAACGGTTTGGTGTTGAGTTCGTCAGTTATCAGTTTCAAGGGAACGCCAAAATGTGGTGGCGGTCACATGTTGACTGTCAACCAACAGAGGCACCACCTATGACTTGGGCCTCATTCTCTAGCTTGTTTATGGAGAAAATATATCCCCCGGACTTTGAGGGATAGGAAAAGGGATGAGTTCTTGAGCCTAGAGCAAGGTAGGATGTCGGTCAATGCATATGAGGCTAAGTTTCACGCACTATCAAGATATGCCACTCAACTTTGTTTCAGTCCACAAGAGCGGATTCGTCGTTTTGTGAAGGGGTTGAGGTCAGAGTTGCGGATTTCAGCCTTACAGGTAGCGGCTACGGAAAAATCCTTCCAAGAAGTGGTAGATATCGTGGTATAGGTGGAAGGAGTGAAGCCAGATGAATTCACCATGGCATCGACATCAAAGAGGTTTCGAAAAGGAGGTGAGTTTAATGGTTCTTACTCTAGAGGACAGGGTTCCGGAGGTTACTCAGCTCGACCCATTCAGTCTTCACTATAGACTGTAGTTGGGGGTCCACCTCAGACCGGTCAACACTTCTCTGAGATACTCTGTTGACTACTGCACCAATTCTCACCTTGCCCGTGGAAGGTAAGAACTTCATTGTCTATTGTGATGCATCCTATTCGGGTTTGGGTGCAGTGCTAATGCAAGAGAAGAATGTGATTGCTTATGCTTCAAGACAAGTAAAAGTGCATGAACGTAACTATCCAACTCATGATTTGGAATTGGCCGCGGTAGTGTTTGCATTAAAGCAATGGAGACACTATTTATATGGGGTTAAGTGTGAGGTCTACACGGATCATCGTAGCCTTCAGTATGTCTTTACTCAGAAAGATTTGAACCTGAGACAGAGGAGATGGATGGAACTACTGAAGGACTACGACATCACTATTTTGTATCATCCGGGGAAGGCGAACGTTGTAGCGGATGCTTTAAGTAGAAAGGCGGGAAGCATGGGAAGTCTAGCTCACTTGCAAGCTTCTAGACGCCCATTGGCTAGAGAAGTTCAGATTCTGGCTAACGACCTTATGAGATTAGAAGTAAATGAGAAGGGAGGATTTTTAGCTTGTGTGGAGGCAAGATCTTCCTTCCTTGACAAGATTAAGGGAAAGCAGTTTAATGATGAAAAATTGATCCAGATCTGAGATAAAGTGTTGCAAGGAGAGGCTAAAGAAGCGACAATCAATGAGGAATGTGTTTTGAGGATTAAGGGAAGGGTATGTGTACCCCGCGTTGATGATTTGATCAACACTATTTTGACAGAAGCTCATAGTTCAAGGTATTCGATACATCCGGGTGCAACCAAGATGTACCGTGACCTAAAGCAACACTTTTGGTAGAGTAGAATGAAGCGTGATATCGTGGATTTTATTGCCAAATATCCAAACTGTCAACAAGTAAAGTATGAACACCAAAGGCCCGGAGGAACACTTCAGAGAATGCCCATTCCTGAATGGAAGTGGGAAAGGATTGCAATGGATTTCGTGGTTGGTCTTCCAAAGACATTGGGAAAGTTTGATTCTATTTGGGTAATTGTTGATAGGTTAACTAAGTCTGCTCACTTCATTCTGGTCAAGGTGACTTACAATGCAGAGAAGTTAGCCAAACTTTACATCTCGGAAGTGGTGCGATTGCATGGGGTTCCACTCTCCATTATATCAGATAGAGGTACGCAGTTTACTTCTAAGTTTTGGAAAACATTGCATGTGGAATTGGGTACTAGGTTGGACCTTAGTATTGCGTTCCATCCTCAGACCGATTGTCAGTCTGAGAGAACGATTCAAGTGTTGGAGGATATGCTTCGCGCATGTGTGATAGAGTTTGGTGGCCATTGGGATAGTTTCTTACCCTTAGCAGAGTTTTCATACAATAATAGCTATCACTCAAGCATAGATATGACCCCATTTGAAGCATTGTATGGTAGGAGGTGTAGGTCCCCCATTGGTTGGTTTGATGCATTCGAGGTTAGACCTTGGGGTACTGATCTTTTGAGGGATTCGATAGAGAAAGTGAAATCTATTCAAGAAAAGCTTCCAGCGGCTCAAAGTAGACAGAAGGAGTATGCAGATCGGAAGGTTAGAGACTTGGAGTTTATGGAGGGTGAACAAGTCTTGCTGAAGGTTTCGCCCATGAAAGGGGTGATGCAGTTTGGTAAAAGGGGTAAGCTAAGTTCAAGGTATATTGGACCATTTGAAGTACTTAAGCGAGTAGGGGAGGTGGCTTATGAGTTAGCCTTGCCTCCAGGGCTGTCCGGAGTACATCCGGTATTCCATGTGTCGATGTTGAAAAGATACCATGGGGATGGAAACTACATTATCCGTTGGGATTCAGTTCTGCTTGACGAGAATTTGTCTTATGAGGAGGAACCTGTTGCCATTTTAGATAGGGAAATTCGCAAGTTGAGATCAAGGGAGATTGCATCCATCAAGGTGCAATGGAAGAATCGGCCGGTTGAAGAAGCAACTTGGGAGAAGGAGGTCGATATGCGAGAAAGATACCCACACCTGTTTACAAATTCAGGTACTCCTTTTCGCCCTTGTTTTCCTTCTTGTGATCGTTCGGGGACGAACGATGGGTAAATTGGTATCTATTGTAACGACCTGTTTAGTCGTTTTGAGCAGCAGACTTCAATTCTGGAAAAACTGGCAGAAGCGACGGACCCCACGACGGACCGTCGCAGGGTCTCGTTTCAAAAAACTTAGAAAATCTGAAATTGGGTACTGAAAATCAACTCTCTGAACTTCGTAACGAAATGGCGGGACGGACCGTCACAGGTGTGACGGACCGTTACAGACCCTTCAGAGAAAATGAGTCTCTGAAATCTGTGACGGAGCAGCAGGATGGACCCTCGCAGGCGCGACGGGCCGTCACAGACTGCGTAATCCCAGTCTGGGTCGGATATCTTTACACGTTTTAACGGAAGTTTTTGACTAATCCAGCTTCAATTATAAAGTTAGTGGGTTAATGTTATTAGTGGGTTATTATTGCCACCTTTTATTCTTAAATATATGCTAATTAGGGTAAAAGAAAGAGGGTTGGAATAAAGAAAATAGAAAGAACAGAAAGAGAGAGAAGGAGAATCGATAGAGAGAGACGAACGAAGAGGAAAAACACAAAGCTTTGGGAAATTCTTGCTTGATCACTAGTCTTTGGTGGAGGTAGGTTATGGTTTTCATGCTTTCATAGTAAACTCTTAATAGAGAATGATATGTATTGGTAGTATTGTAAACTCTGCTATGTGCTTAATTGTATGCATGCATGAACGTGATTATATAATTGTGATTATATTAAGCATGATGAAGTTATTGAATCCCTAATCTTGATAAAAACCTAATCTCTTTTTAATGATGATGCCTTATAAAGGGAGAAGGCTTGATGAACTAAAGTAATGAGATTGATGATGCCTTGGTAAGGGAGAAGGCTTGATGAGTTGATAGAATGAGATTAGGGGATCGGGTGTCACGAACCGACACGTAGAATTAGGGGGTCGGGTGTCACGAACCGACATGTAGATTTAGGGGATCGGGTGTAATAATAATAATAATAATAATAATAATAATAATAATAATAATAATAATAATAATAATAGTAATAATAATAATAATAATAATAATAATAATAGTAATAATAATAGTAATAGTAATAATAATAATAATAATAATAATAATAATAATAATAGTAATAGTAATAATAATAATAATAATAATAATAATAATAATAATAATAGTAATAGTAATAATAATAATAATAATAATAATAATAATAATAATAACAAATAATAACAAATAATAATAATAATAATAATAATAATAACAAATAATAATAATAATAATAATAATATTAATAATAATAATAATAATAATAATAACAAATAATAATAATAATAATAATAATAATAACAAATAATAATAATAATAATAATATTAATAATAATAATAATAATAATAACAATAATAATAATAATAATAATAATAGTAATAAAAATAATAATAATAATAATAATAATAATAATAATAATAATAATAGTAATAGTAATAATAATAATAATAATAATAATAATAATAATATTAATAATAATAATAATAATAATAATAATAATAATAACAAATAATAATAATAATAATAATAATAATAATAATAATAATAATAATAATAATAATACTAATACTAATAATAATAATACTAATACTAATACTAATACTAATAATAATAATAATAATAATAATAATAATAATAATAATAATAATAATAATAATACTAATACTAATAATAATAATACTAATACTAATACTAATACTAATATTAATAATAATAATAATAATAATACTAATAATAATAATAATAATAATAATAATAATAATAGTAATAATAATAATAATAATAATAATAATAATAGTAATAATAATAGTAATAGTAATAATAATAATAATAATAATAATAATAATAGTAATAGTAATAATAATA